>NC_089210.1:1455202-1524426 GCF_963930695.1 Labrus bergylta | reverse complement strand
TTGAATCCCCTCTCCTGGGTGAGTATGGACGATATATTTAAAACATGAATCACATGCAAAGTGAGATCATTGGAAAAAATACAAACAATTGATTTTGTATTTTAAAATGGGCGGGAAGAAAAAAAAACTTCAGTAATAATAATAATGTAAAAACGGTTCCAGTCAAACCAAATGAGCCATATTTGACTCGTTCTGATTGATGATTTGACTTCCTGCCCTCTCCTCAGGCACGTCCTCTCAGAGCAGCTCGCCGGCCTCCAGCACCCCCAACTCCCCCGCCGCCTCTCACCACATGAGGCCGAGCTCGCTGCACGGCCTGTCACCAAAGCTTCACCGTCAGTACCGCTCTGCACGCTGCAAATCCGCCGGTAACATCCCCCTGTCCCCGCTGGCCCACACGCCCTCCCCGACCACCTCCTCCCCGCCGCCCCTCAGCGGCCACACGGTGGGCAGCTCCAACACCACGCAGACGTTTCCTGCCAAGCTGCACTCCTCCCCTCCCGTCGCTCGCCCTCGCCCCAAAAGCGCAGAGCCGCCCCGTTCCCCTCTGCTGCAGCGGGTGCAGTCTGCGGAAAAGCTCGGCGCTCCCATTCTCCCCCTCTTCCTCGTCTTCGTCGTCGTCATCGCCGTCCCCTCTGGCGGGCGGGGTGTCGCTACGGAAACACAGCCTGGAGGTGTCGCACGGGGACTACAGGAGGGAGTCCTTCCACTGCGAGCACAGCCTGCAGAGTCTGCTGGAGATGGAGGGAGAGAACGGCCCCGCTCCCGCCCTCTCCTTCGTCCTCCTCCTCGCCCTCGCCTCCCATGGGCGGGGAGATCGGAGGCCTGAAGCCGGCGAGGAGGATGGGGAGGCAGGAGTCGCCGCTCAGCCGGGACACGCTGCTCCCGACAAGAGAGAGAGACACCCAGACTACACCGCCGGAGCTGAAAACAGAGAGTCCGGCTGCTAAAGCTAAAGAGTCCAAGATCATCAACGCTGACAGTAAAACCACAGCAGAGGTCGTAAAGAGCAACACCTGTGTGTCTGCAGCGGAGGACAAGACGAGTCCAGCAGCGAGCGCAGAGACCAAGACGAACGCTGGAGACAAAACTCCAAGTGCAAGCAGCTTCAGTTCTGATGCAACAGCCTGCAAGAGTAAACTCAGCGAGAAAATCTCAACTGTGAGCTCGACAAAGAGCGTCCAACCGCAGGACAGTAAGCAGCAGCAGAGTGTGCAGGCGGGCAAGCGGGCCTGCAGCTAAACCTCAGGAGAGCGCAGAGGTGAAGGTGAAAGCCGCCGCGGGGACAGAAAAAGGAAACGTGCAGAAAGTGTCGACTGCAGAGACGTCCAAGCAGCGCAAAGCCCCAGAGAGAGGAGAGCGAGGGGGAAACCAACAGAGGCGACCAAGGTGAAAGGACCGGCCCCTCCCGTCCCGTCCCACGGCCACGCTGCAGTCAGACCCAAAGCGGAGAAAGTCTCGAGCGGTTACCGCGGGGCCAAAGAGGAGCGAGCCCACCTGGAGGTCCTGGAGGAGAACCCGATGTCCCCCTCCTCCACCGCGGCGTCCCCCTTCTCCACAAAGTCCCGCCCAATGTCGCCGGGAGACAAAGCCAGCTTCGTCACCCAGCTCACCAGCGTCGCCAAAAACGGTCCTCGGGCCCATGAAGGGGGGGTCGCAAGAAGGGCCAAAGGGAAGGACAACTCCAAGTCGAGCGAGGAGAAGCGAGGCGGCGCGGCGGGAAAAGCCGAGGCTCCGTCTGGAGGCGGCCGCCGGGGAGCTCAGGCTGGCAGCGGCGAGCGCGAACCAGGCGGGAGAAAGGGAACAGCCGCGGCTCCAAGCATCACTGGTGATAACAAAGTCAAACTCTCCCATGTAATGCCTTCTACTGTAGCATCGCCGACATATCCTACATCATCATCATGACTCTCACCGAGATGGGGAGGAGGGAGGGGCTTGAACCGCCCAGAAGAGAGAAAGACCAAATAGATGACGACATGTCAACAAGATGTGAAGGAAGAAGATGTGTGCTCATGGTTTCATAATGTAGGCTCGTGTATGTCCTGTGTGTTCATCAACGTGTGTTTAGAGAGAAAATGTCTTCATGCATGTTGGACACTGTAAAAAACTCAAGAGATATAAAAAAAGGAGAGTTATAAAGCAGACCTAAAGGTAGTGATCACTGTGAACAACTTTTCAAACAAATGTTTAAAAAAAAATGTGTAAACGAGCAGGAATCTGTCGTCAACGGGCATTAATCATATTTCACTTATTTACGTTCAGCGGACGTTCTGGAAAAGTTGGGACGTTATGTTAAACATCAAATTTAAAAAAGCAGGATGTGATGATTTGCATTTTGCTGAAACTGAGAAATGTTGTCGTTTTTGGTAAATGATTTGCTCATTTTGAGTTTGATGTCAGCAGCAGGTTTCTAAAAAGTTGGGACAGGGTCGTGTTAACTCTGTCAGCGTTTAGTGAAACCGAGGAGATCAACGTCGTCTGCTTCAAATTCAAATTCAATTTATAACTTTAAAAACAAAAAACAATGACATTTCTCAGTTTCAACCGAGCAGTAACCTCCGATGTTGACAAATGAAGCCGATGCTGAAGTGTAAAATCCTGCAGTTCCTGGAGTGTCCACTAGAGGCTGGCTGCAGAAGCACAGGAAGTCACATACACACCCATTCTAAAAGCCTGTTTTTACAGCAGAGATGAACATGTTTACAGCCTGGTTCAAAAAACTAAATAGGTGTGATTAGCTCATGTCTGGATGGACACACACTGTCTTTAGTTTAATGTTTTGCAGATCATCACATTCTGTTTTTATTTACACATAACCAGGGGCGTGTCCAGATTTTTTGGACTGGGGTGGGCCCGACTTGTGCAGGGTGGCCTGAAGTTTGTACACACACATGAATGAAGAGCGTTTGACCCTTTCTGTCTGCACGGATCACATCGACCTTTAGGAGACACAATATAACATCAACTCCTAAAAATATGTAACCTTAAAATCAAACATCTGCACACTGAAAACTACGAGCTGCCTGATGCAACACAGCCTGAAGCCCCGCCTTGGCAAGGCTAATATCCAATCATAGTCAAGGATTTTGGGTTGACACCTGGGGTGGCCAATAAGATTTCAAGGGGGCCCAAGCCACCCCTCTGGACACGCCCTGCACACAACGTCCCATCTTTCAAAACAAACACACATACTGTATTCTCATTGGTTAAGAGTTGAGGCGTGTCGCGGTGATAGAAACTGGACAAAGACACCAAAATGTTTGCCGATATTGGAATAAGAGGGAGAGTTTTTTTGTTTAAGGGCTGAATTTCAGAAAGAGGATTATGAGGTGAACTTGCACAGGGACACTATGCAATGTGCGGATAACGCCACTTTGTTTGTTTTTGGTGTCCCAGATTTCTACGTTTACACTGAAGCTCGAGACGACAGAGCACGAGGGTTTGCAATAAGCCGAGCGAACACTTTCAGTTTCAATGTTTGTTTCATTCATTACAGTGAAATGTGCAATGATGTTTTTTAAGGCTGTTTGTGTGTAAGAACAAAAATGGAAGTCGACACAGTCACGTTTCTTTTTTCTATGAATTCAGACAAGGTTTCTTTTTCACGTGTGGAGGAAAGTGATTTTTTATTTATTTAAAGATTATTTGTTTTGTTTACAGTGAAATGTTTAAAATAATATGCAATCCAACAGTGCCCGGTTCTATCAAAACTGAGCACCCTTCTCATGTGACAAAGTAGTCTAGACTACACACACACACCACAACACACACACACACACACACACACACACACACACACACACACACACACACACAGGCTGAGAGCATTTTAAACGCGGGGTTTAGTTTGTGCAGACTTGTCTTAGACTGCCCCCTTGTGGACAATATTACACGTCACCAGAAGTCCAGAACAACGTGAAGGTGTGAGCTTTGACTTGGTCTGAACATTTCATGAATTCTAACTCTGCCAGTGGACTCACTTAGACCCTCCAGATGAGTCTGAACTGTCACTCTTTATTCAAACCACGTGTCATGTCCGTAGAGGTCTTTAGGACATTACCTCCTTGTTTCATGTTTTCTGTGTTATTTAAGGATATTGCACTTTATTTTGCATCAGATATTTCTATTTATTTGTCCTGTAAATTAATTTTGTCGTCTTTGTGTTTCTATTTATTGAACTTGAACTTTTATTTATCAAACTTTTTTACACATCAGTTGGTGAAAATCTGCTTCACTAAACTGAAATTAGCGATTTATACATTTTACATTTAGACATAGAAATCACCCCCCCCCCCCCCCCCCCCCCCCCCCCCCCCCATAGTCTGAAGTTGTGATGTTGCTGTCATAGCCATCTTTGTCATCAAGTGTTTGCCTTCTTGTTATTTTTAAAGAAAAGAAACAAACAACTGTCGTAAAACTTCAACTAAAAGCCCGTCCTGATGTTAAGGCCTTAGCCTGGTGTGGCTGCACGTTTTGACAGATGAGACCGCTTTGCATTCATTGTTGGAGAAGTTTGCAGATAAAAAATAAATTCTATAAAGATGTGCAGCAGGTTGCCGTGGATCGGCTGTCTTACAAAGCAAAATCAAATTAGTGATTCCTAATTCTAATTCCTAATTCTTCAACTATATACGATTTGTTTACACAGTTGAATATTCTTTCTGGTGTAAATTTACATAAATAGTAAATAATCTTATCTTTGCTGTGCACGAGTTTGTTAAAGGCCTGTCTGGAATTGACTCCTGTCCTGAATAAAGGCAGGGTCATTTCATAGACTGGAATAAATCAAAGCCCGGGCTGTTAATTGAAGTTGTAGTCTCTGATTGTTGTTGTCCATTTCATTGCTCAATATTTACTCACCACTGTTGTGAAACCAATGCAACAAAAAGCCCATAGTGCAGAAATGTAATAAAAAGCGGAGAAATCCCTCTTTTTGTTTGAGTTTATTGACATAAAACACAAGAACATGAAGTTCAAACAGAAGGAGAGCCAGAGGTGCGCTCTGATTGGTCCTCTGTTGACCAATCACGACAGAGCTAACACGTAGCGAAGATAAACAGGAAGTGATTTGTAGCGCTGCGCTGTCACTCTTCAGTGATTTGTTTTCTTTTCTTCCTAAAGACTCGAAGTAACAACGACAAACCTGTGGAGGTTTATTCAGAGGAGACACAATGACGCTGCTGAGCTCAAGGTAAAGACGTAATGTCAGAGTGTTATTACTCCTGTAGTCCGCTCTACACTGTGAACTATCATGCTTCAAAAATATCTTTATTATAACTTTGAGTTCATAAATGTGAAGTTTAATGATTTTCTCGACGCATCTGTTATTGATTTGTAAGTCAACTTCGTTAAATTGTGCAGTAAACTATGAAGTGGTCAAAACTGTCGATAATTATGATTTTTTAAACTGTTTTGAAACATTTTAATCTGTTTTAATGATGAAGTGGACCAGGAAGTAAAAACATCTAAAACACAAACCAGCAAACTCCTTCACGTTGACAATTCATTTGTAAAATTGAAACAGTGTGAATTACCTTTCTTGGCGATGTTTTTACATTTATTTTGAACATTTTACAAATAAATAAAATATACAGACAAAGCTAATAACAAAGAGCATACAAGTCCATGTTCAGAGAGTTTGATGGAACAACATGTCTCTAATCCTGTCCCCCTTTTTCATTTAGATCTTTATCTAATTCATCTTAGACCTCAACTTTCAAAATAAAATAAAAGAATTCAGTTAACCAGCTAAGCAGCACATCAAATATATAAGAGACAGACCTTACATCTGATCTTGATTCATCATTTCTACATCTGTTTCTGTGTAGTTATACAGGATAAAGCTTCAGGGATAATGCACATTCATAACATTCTGTCATGTGTCAGTTTAGCCTTCATGTCTCGTTTTCAGGTGAGAGACAGATCAACAGACACACGAGGTGTTGACACATGAGACAGTTTAAGGACAGACAACAAGTGACATTAAAACAGGACCGTTATACTCGACACCTATAAAACACATCAGATACCTTAAAGTCAGAGACAGAGGCTGATGTTAGGGACAGCACATGAAGGCCTATGACGTCTAACAAGTTGAAGACTGAAAGCAGGACGTAGGCTCGACCGATATGGATTTTTGGGGCAGATATCGATATTGGGGAGAGAGAGAATCTGATTCGGATATATCTGCTGATATCTTTGTTCAATCTGTAGATTTAGATAAACACATTTATGCAGATATCAAACTCGTGTGGAAAAGATTTATGATGAAGACAAGATGGTCACTCAACTGGAGAGTAACTCGGCGTGAACGTGCGTCGACACTCTGGAGAGGGATGATGTTTGTTATAATCTATGTAGCGCCCTCTGATGGTGAAAGAGAACTGCTCGTGTGATGCAGTGAAACTCAAATGAAATTCTGTTTGACCAGTGAATAAATCCATTAATATCGGTGCATTTCAGAGATAAAATTAGCTGATGGCGATAGTCATACTTTAGCGTACTAGATATTTGAAAACACATGTCCGCTTGTTCAGCGGCCTGATCGTTACATCGTCTGTATTCATTGATACGATGAACCTGTGGAGGTAACCATGTAGAGACACTCAGTATGAAGGTCTCACTTCGCACTGAAGAAAGTCAGGAATGGATTGAAATGTTTACAGAAATAGTTTTTATCTTACAGCCCGACTGATTCAATAATAATGAAAGAACATGTTTTCTCCTCAGTTTGAGAAACTCTTCATCCCGTTAAAGTCCTGCTCACTCCTCCTCACAGTTTACACCTTTAGAGCTCTCTTCAGGGCTAAGAAGCTTTGTGATGAACTTTGACCCCAACAAGGATCTAATCTAAAGTAGATTCTAAGAAAATTAAACTCAGAAAACTTCATGATTCTACAAACGTTCTTAGAATTGAGTCACTCTCTTAGTATTTATTAAGCTTTGTGAGTCCAGCCTCTGATTCTTTATATTCCTGCCCAGCTGCACGTCGTCTGCTGCTCGCTTAATAAGAACTTAATAAGAACCATGAATAAGTACTGATGTTCAGTTTCAGGGGAAGTGGGCTGAATGTGGGTGAGAACAGCGTAGCAGCGCCCCTCGTGCTGCAACTAAATCAACATTCCTGGAGTCACACGGTGCAGTCACATGGCTCCTCTCTCAGAGAATTATTAACTTCACTGCAGCCGCCATCTAACCGTCCAATCCAGTGTGGACGCTGCGTTCAGACTGAATCATGTTCTGTGCATGTGTGCGTCGCCCATCAGGCTTCTGTTTCATGTTCCCTTCATGTCTGCACAGGTTGCCATGGAGATAAGAAGCGCCTTCTCACGCCTGTTATGAATCCCAGCTCCTCGTCGGTCAGCTTGGAGGGCCAGCCCCCCGACGATGAGCTGACGGAGGATTGGCACTTCCTCACCGCTGAGTTCAACGGGACTCAGCAGCTGGAAGAGAGCCGGGAGGACGAGGACGCCGAGGAGGTCGAGGACAGAGGCAGACTCAGATCCAAGCTGGTCTCGGCGTGGAACAGTGTCAAATATGGTCTGTGTCACCGCTATGACGTCATAAAATAACGAGGGCGGGGCGATGAGGCAGAAGACAGGATCAGGGTTATTTTTTTTAGATGATGTCATTCTGTCAGTATGAAGACGATCCTGATAAAAAATACAACTCTCCATTTATAGATTCACTTTAATTTTCATATATTAGCACCAGCAGGTCAAAGACAAAGTTCTGATGTTGCATTTCAAAAGTAGACAAGTGAGACCTGTGATTACTTCACATATGGTGGCTGTGGCTCAGTGGTAGAGTTGGACGTCTCTCAATCAAAGGTCGGGGGTTCGATCCCCAGCTCCTGAAGCAGATCTCTCTAGAAAAACAAACTTTTAAGCATGATCAGATTTGTTTTGTCTCACTCTGTGAAAAGGCTCATTTAATGTTTTATCTCAAACCCACGACTTCTGTTCTGAGGCTGCTTTGTCACATTGAAGAAGATACACTTAATTATATAATCTTTTATTCCTTGGTCAAGAAGACACTTTACCCCAAGTTGCAAGAAACAGACTTCCATATGAAGACATTTCCTCTGTGGGATTGTCTGTTATCGTTATAAATATGAAAGTTTTATCGCCCTCCTGACGAGATCGTATCGCCCCGCTCTAACTGTGAATGTGTTTTTATAAGAACAAAGAGTTGTTGAGATGACGGTGTGTGTCTCTGTCCTCTTCGTCTCTTCAGGCTGGTCCTTGAAGCAGAAATCCAAATTCAGCAGAAGCTCTCCGGTGATCATGTTGGGAAAGTCCTACGAGCTCAAGGATCAAGGTGCGACCTCGAGCGGCGCTCAAAACGTCCGTCAAAGAAAATATCTCACGTGTTAATCCTGTGTGTGTGTGTGTGTGTGTGTGTGTGTGTGTGTGTGTGTGTGTGTGTGTGTGTGTGTGTGTGTGTGTGTGTGTGTGTGTGTGTGTGTGTGTGTGTGTGTGTGTGTGTGTGTGTGTGTGTGTGTGTGTGTGTGTGTGTGTGTGTGTGTGTGTGTGTGTGTGTGTGTGTGTGTGTGTGTGTGTGTGTGTGTGTGTGTGTGTGTGTGTGTGTCAGGGGACAGAGAGCACTTCCGGCGCTCCTTCACGACTCTCCTGTGGTTGACGTACAGACGGGGTTTCCCTCCGCTATCAGGGGGCTCTCTGACCACCGACAGCGGCTGGGGGTGTGTCCTGAGGACGGGGCAGATGCTGCTGGCACAAGGCCTGCTGCTGCACCTGATGCCTCCAGGTGACAGCTCTCACATGCACACTGCAGCACCTGAAGCTACATTACTGTAAACAAGCTAACGCTGCAGGAAGCTAATTCATACTTTCCTGAGATAAACATTTATTTTATCAAACTGCAGAATGACTGCCTGCCGACTGTTGTTGTCAAAGTGGCATCTAGCTAACATGACTGAAAGCTAGGTAGCATTAGCATCAGCTAATTTATGAGCTAGCCATGAAAAACCAGTGCAAAGTCAAATTTAGAATAAGATCTTATTTCCAAGTTGCAAACTGCACAACTTTCAAGGAAATCAAATATCAGACATTTGGATTCTCCAGAGAATCCCTGTGGAAGTCCATATCTGGTGTCTTATGGAAGTCTTTTTGTACTTTTTCTTCCCTGACATAATGTGTTTGTTATTTTGAGGTTGGACTTGGTGTGCGAGCCAACGTGTCAGCAAAGACGACTCGGACCTTCAGGTGAGCAGCACCGGGCGAGGGCTGTATTTAAAGGAGGAGGAGGAGAAGAAAAGCCGACGACACAGCTTGGATTCCAACCTGAACAGACCGATGGAGGCGACACACAGACGGGTGGTGACGTGGTTTTTGGACCGTCCCGCGGCCCCCTTTGGGATACATACGCTGGTGGAGTTGGGGAAAAGTTCGGGGAAGAAGGCCGGGGACTGGTACGGACCGTCCATCGCAGCTCACATCCTCCGGTGAGACCAAAATAATGTTGTAAACACTCCAGTTTACCTCTCCAGACTTAAAGTCTTCCTATGTGATGTTTTGATCCAGCAGATGTCGCCCTTGAGCACCAGCATGAAACCAAAATAACTCACGCTGCATTGTTGTGTTAGCATGCTAATGCTAGTGATCTTTATTCTGCTGGTATCTTCACACTGCATGTAAATTTACCTGAAATGAGCGTGATCTAGAAACACAGTTAAGCAGTGAGTACAGTATGTTATTCTTCTTTTCTCTAGTCCCTCAATTAAACAACTTTTATACACGAGGGGAGGAGTCAGCCGGCCGTCCTGGCGATGTAAACAAAGTGAAGATAGGACTCTGAAAACTCTGAAAACATCACAGACAGTGGGACTCGGGTGTTACATCCATTGTAGACAGTCATGACTCACAGAGTTATTTTCAGAGGAGATACTTGATTTATATATTTAAGTGTGAAGAATCACATATTCAGACTTTAATGGAGGTGTAACACGTTTCATTTTGTTTTCAGGAAAGCCGTGGCGGCGTCAGCAGACGTTCCCAATCTGGTCGTGTATGTTGCACAGGATTGCACCAGTGAGTGATTTCTCTGCAGAAGGATCAGAAACAGGATTTTAGAAGTGTATGTGAAAGCAGCTACATCAGTAGCGGGTGTAAACAGGGCCTCAGTCTGGTCTTCCTGTGTGTGTTTTCAGTTTATTTAGAGGACGTGAAGCGGCTGTGTGAGCGACCTCCTCCTCAGTGCTGGAAGTCCGTCATCGTTCTCGTTCCTGTGCGCCTCGGAGGGCAAGATCTCAACCCCTCCTACATCACATGTGTCAAAGTAAACAACCATATTTCACACATTTTGTCTTCCTGTGTGCCCTCTGAGGTTCTTCACACCAGAGACTCTGAGGTTTCAGGGTTTTAAAGACTCCGTGTCCATGTTTACATTGTGGTTTAACGGCTCAGTTTTAAATCAGCTCTGTGGGTAAAGTCAGAGAGTCTGACAGGAAGTCTCCTCTCCACAGAGACTCCTGACGCTGCAGAGCTGCATTGGAATCATCGGAGGCAAACCAAAGCACTCTTTGTTCTTCGTGGGCTTCCAGGGTACGTGCAGCACTCTGTTCGTTATCATTATGTGCTCAGCTGATTGATGCACGCTCACTTCTTCTATTTGTGCTGTTGAAAAGATGACCACCTGCTGCACTTGGACCCTCACTACTGTCGGCCCACGGTCGATACAACCAAGCAGAACTTTCCCTTGGAGGTAAGAGGAAGTTCTGATTCTCTTCTTCTGCTTTCTCTCTCAGTCTCGTTTCCTCCTCTGACAGCCGGCCTCACTCACCGTAATCAAAGTCGAATAGAATAATTAATTCCTGCAAAACCTTTTCTCTGCTGCGTTGGTTTAAAGGTCACATATTATCAAGAACACTCTTCACCATGTGTCTCTAGTCCGTCTACAAACCCCCCAATCATGAGAAAAGTCCATCCTCTCCGTCTTTTGCCTGCTCCACTTTTCAGAAAATGTGTGCTCAAACAGGCCGTTTGGAGATTTTCCCTTCATGACATCACAAAGGGCAGGAGCCCCTCCCCCAGGTGGGTGACACTCCCACAGCTAGGTGTTTGTTCTGCCCTCTGAGTCTGCCTTCTCACCGTAAACAATAGAAAATGGAGCGAGAAAGACAGAGACACCCAAGCCCTTCCAGAGAGGGGGCGTGGTCAGACACCGCTCATTTACATATTTACAGACACAGGACTTACCTTGACTGACAGCTGACATGTGACTTCTGAGCAGAAAAAGAAAACTACCTTATGAGCAAAAAAACAAATGTATGTAGTAAATGTATTTAATATTTTATTCTTTCAACAAATCTCTCTAAATCTGTTGTTGTTTCTTTTTTCAGTCATTTCACTGTAAATATCCCAGGAAGATGTCGTTCTCTCGCATGGATCCCAGCTGTACCATCGGGTTTTATGCAAAAGGTCAGAAGGACTTTGAAGCAATGTGCTCGGCTGTTAACGAGGTAAGAGAGCGTTTTATTTGTTTTATTTTTGTTCTCATTTAAAGAACGTCTGGCTTGTAAAGATGCTGTTTTTGTAGATCTTTGATATTTGAAGACGTGTCTCTTACAGCGACGGGAAACATTTCAAATGTGTTCCCTGACTTCTTCTGACTAAATAATCTTAAAGGTGGAGTCAGTAGCAGCTTGTAAACATAAAATTCAAACGCGGCCCCTCCTCCTCCTGGGCTCACTCACTGCAGGACGTAGTATGTACGTTTACTGCTAGTAGCTACACTGCAAGCTACTGCACGCTAGCACAAGCTAACACAAGCTAACCGCTGGTGTTTGTCACCTTCCTGTCCAACAGGAAGTAGACCAACTCCACGTCCACGGGTAAAAGACAACACAAGGTTCACCCTCGTTTTAGAACGATCTTTATCCACTTGGTGTTTCTCCTCACTCTCATTATATTTTCTCTTCTTTGCTGCTACATCCACGTCCGTCATATTCACTCCTAAACTCACCTGCTGCGCTCTCATTGGCTGGAGGAAACACACCAGCTCCGCCCAGAAACGTCCCGAGTCAACCAGAACAAATCAGAACAGTAAAATCCAGTCAGAGGACAGAGTCTCTGCAGACACAGTCACCACCACACATGTACGGAGGCCCAGAAGGGACAATGGAGCAGCTTCACTTTAGGAGAAGACTGTATTTTATTTTGAAGGAGACAGCCAGCTTTACTTAAGGAGAAGACTGTATTTTATTTTGAAAGAAGAAGCTGCTGACTCCATCTTCAAACGTCTTGTGCTTGTGTCTGTTTCTCCCGTAGGTTCTGACCACGTCTGCAGAGATGTACCCCATGTTTATTTTTGTGGATGGAGCGAGTCAGGAGGAAGAAGAGTCTTGCAGAACGTCCTCCAACGACATCACCTACATCCAGAGGAACGCCGAACACAGACACGTGGTGACGAGCAACAGCATGGACGAGTTTGTTCTGTTGTGATCACGAGAGGAGTCTGCACTGACAAACCTCCAAACCTCACGGACCCTCAGAAGAGATCAAACCTTTAATCAAACTGTATTTTTATTGCTCATATCTATTTGTATTTATTGTTTTAAGAGGGGAACATATCACTGCATGTCACTTATTCATTTATTGTGAAGAATTGAGATCAAAAGGACAAACGTGTTTCTATGAGTCTATTTTTGTGTCGGTGACAGGATGTGCTGCCTTTCACTAGATTAGAAAATTAAATCTTCACAAACATGTGACTCACATCAGGAGAAGAAGAACAGATGTTAAATAGTCACTTCACTCAGAGGACAAAAAGTACTGAAACTGTTCCTATGATCTGCTGTCGTTTATAGAAATAAACAGTTTATGAATAAAAAAAAAGAGACGTTTTGTTAATTCTCTACACCGTGTCTACACACTTGATGTGTAGTTTTTATTTTAGTGCTTCTTTCTGAACCTTTAGGTGTGTTTGAATATTAGTGTTGTGGTGGGTTTGTGTCTGGCGGTCCTCTGTTTAGTGTTGTAGTCAAGACCACAATCACCGAAACCAAGCGGCAACCTCATTTGTTGAAAACCGAAGCTGATGCTGAAGTGTAAAAATCCTGCAGTACCTCGAGTGTCCACTAGAGGCTGGCTGCAGAAGCACATGAAGTCACATACACACCCATTCTAAAAAGCCTGTTTTTACAGCAGAGATGAACATGTTTACAGCCTGGTTCAAAAAACCAAATAGGTGTGATTAGCTCATGTCTGGATGGACACACACTGTACGGGGGGGTGAATGTTTTGATGACTCATCAGTTTTGATTTGATGAAGGATAAGAGTTATTCACAATAAGGCGTGTAGCTGACCTGATTGACAGGTGGGCGCGGTGTAACGGTTTGTCAGGAGGTTTAAAACCCGCCTCAGCTCCAGCTCTCAGCCTGTCGTTAGGTTGACTGAAAGTTAGACTGAGACAGCATTTCCAGCATGGAGACCGTCATCGATGGGACTCCAGCGCCCCCTGCAGGAACAGGCGGGGGACGTCACTCAGGGTCAAACATTCATATTTACAGTCGATGGTTCTTAGGCTGTTCTCACACTGCAAACCTTAATGCTCATATCTGATTTTGTGCTAATGTTTGATGTAGAGACACACAACATTCATCAAAAGTGAACAAACACAGAAAACAGGACACGTTGGTGAACTGCCATCTGCCGTGATGGATTAGTAAACATGATAACCATTAAACCTGCTTCTCATCAGCTGGCTGGCATGCTTACGTTTGTTTTAGCTCAGAGCATCTCACACTCAGAGAGCCAACAGAAGGCTGTGGACAATCCTTCCTGTTCAATAAGCGCTACTTAGAGGTTACGAGAACTATGAGCACTAATGTGTGAACTGGGATCAGCGCCAGCATCAAACCTGCTGCTGCTTACGAGCTCAAACGCTGCAGCAGCTTCACCTCAGAGTAAGTGATTTAAAAAGATATAATTCTGGGATTGCTCAAATTAAAACAACATGCCCTGCTCTTGTTGTAGAATATGTTTTGGAAAGATTTATAGAAAATTATGAATCTCAGATTCAAAGAGTTTTACTGCAAAGAAACGGACAAGATTGTGTAGAAACTTCCTTTATTAATATTTATCTTTGGGCGCCATAACCACGTCTGTAGTCCCTCTTAATTCAGATACAAGGCAGATTAGGAAGCTCACGTTGACACATTATGGTATGTCCCCTTGTGATAAATAAAAAAATATAAATCCCGCTCATTCATTAAAGCGTTTTTCACACATGCACAAAACTTCTGAAAAGTGCCAGAAATGTTCAGGGTGTGCTTTGTGTATAAACGCAAACAGAATCTGGATATTCCTTCCAGCCCCACGTGTAACATTTCCGCAATTTTCAGGAAGGTTCAGGACGAGCAAGTGGGCATGTGATGTTAATATCCTGCATCCAGTGTGCGACAGGTGTGAAAGCACTTTTTGTTTACATCACTCTGTAGGCACGGCTCTCATGTCTCGACCATACTGCTGAAAATACAGATGTGCATGGTACTGAAGTTCAGGCAGCACTAGACGAGTGCAGAACGCTTGCTCTGGCTTGGTCAGGTTTTTCTGTATCTGATAACCCAGGATAGTAACGGTGTCAGTCTGCCAAGGTCTCACCAGGTCCTCCAGTTCCTCGGGGTACACCCCCGACCTGGCCACACATTTCCGTCTGATTCTGTTTGTGGTGGCTCTCAGGAGAGCGACCTCGCTGTTCAGCCTCTCCAACCCGTACTTTTCTACCTTTTCCAGGAAGATCTGGAGGAAAAAGTCATAGAGCAGCACGTCCAAAGTGTTCCAGGCACTGATCTGATCTTTAGTGTCGTCATCTAGGTGAGTAACGTCCTGGAGGGACCGCGTGTTGAGGCGGACGTACGCAAGTTCCTCCATGTTCAGATCCAGCAGGCTGCCCAGGAGGATCAGAGACTCGTCAAAATGCTCCGCTATCATAACCAGCTGGAACGTCTCCTCGAGCAGAGACAGGTCAGTCCTCCAGGTGGTGTTCCACTGCTGGCTGTCGATACCCAAATCAAAGCTCATCGGGTTCCTTCCCAGGCAATTCCCGGGTTCTTTGGGGTCCCAGAATGCGTCGGGCGACTCCAGGAAAAGAGACAATGCCGACTTGTGCCCCGTCGTCTCCGCTACCTTTTTGGCCAAAATGAATGCAGGAACCGTGGAGGTGTAGTACGAGAAGACAGACTCAAATGTCCGCAGGGGTTCACGGAGGATGGTGATGTAGACAGCGTTCTCTGGCATCACCTGCTTCAACTGCTCGACGTCCAGTCGCATGTTGCTGCAGAGAAGGTCGTACTGAGAGGAGTCGTCGGGTAACTCGTCCACAAATTTAGCCCTGAATCTGAAAACGAGGACAAAGAAAGACAAAAAGCATCACCAACCAGAGCAATCCTGAGATTTAGTGTCTACTTAGCATTTAGCATTAGCCCAAATGCAGTTAAAATGCCCAACTGCTAGACTGTGGCAGATACAAGGATTCAGGATTCAGGATTCAGGATTCAGGATTCAGGATTCAGGATTTAGGATTTAGGTTTTAGGATTCAGGATTCAGGATTTAGGGTTTAGGATTCAGGATTTAGGATTCAGGGTTTAGGATTTAGGGTTCAGGATTGAGGATTCAGGATTCAGGATTCAGGATTCAGGATTCGGGGTTTAGGATTCAGGATTCAGGTTTAGGATTTAGGGTTTAGGATTCAGGGTTTAGGATTCAGGATTCAGGATTTAGGATTCAGGATTCAGAATTGCAACCTCGACATGTAAAGAAAACTAGTATCTTGTTACAACACGGCCAAATTACTTAATTGGAACATAAGGTCTTGCCTCTAACAAGGCACATCATAGTTTAGGATTTTGGAGTGGTACCCGGGTTGACCAATATGATGCCACCCCTCTGGCCACACCCCCGTGTAACTGCCAACAGCCGAAGATTGCGGGGGGCAGGAAACATTTCCATGGTCTCCCACCAATCAGAGATGTCGCTGTGACACTCTAGGATTATGGGTATTGTAATTATTTTCCTCCAAATTGCAAATAATGACATCATATGAACTTTTGTTTCTACAGGAGCATAAACCATCGTTTCACACTCAGGTAGCTCATCGTAGATACTTTGGATGGTTATGACATCACGGCTAATAATCAAATCAGCTATGGAGAAAAATAAACATCCTGAGTCACACTGTTGAACTTTTTGTGAATATGGAGAATGAAGGATTACAGCGCCATACTTCTCTGGGTAGCTGAACTGGTAGCTGTGATGAGGGAAAGCGAATGTGGCTCTGTCACGTTCTCCCATGCGGAACAGCAGGTTTTGGACGGTGCTGCTTCCTGTCTTGTGTGTTTTGAGGAAGACAACGGGAGGCGTTTGAGTCCGCGGCTTCATCATGTTATAAGGACTGCCATCTTTTGGAGCCTGATGGTCGTCAGAGGGATGTGTGTCACTTCTTCTTTTGCGTTCTTGATAATGGTGGTCATGTCTTGAGGAGCCTGCAGGATTGGCTGCAGGTTGCGCTTTATCTTTCACCAGCTTCTTGTTCCAACCTTTGTGTCGACCATGACGGCTTTGGAAAGAAAAGGAAAACGCAAGGATTCAAGAAAAGCAAAGTATAATACCAACTTTTACCCAATTTGAGTCCAATACAGACACATAAAAGTTATGTAAAAACTGGAAATGAATGCATTGTGTCACTTACCTTGACTGCTGCAACAAATAAGTACCTACAAATATAAGAAGACAGGTGACCCCCAAGGTCAGCATGAGACCTGTAACACGATATCTCCAGAGCTGGTTGGCCAGCCGGTGGATGGTCATGTCTCAGCGGTCCAGTTTGACCAGACTTTGTGTTTTGTTGGTTTCCTTTGTGCCAGCATTTCTGTGAAGAGCGGTGGACCGTCCACTCTGCAGATTAACGCCACTGACACACCTCTGACCCCACCTTCTTAAGCTGATCAGTCAGCCTGTCAAAGGGCGTCCAGCTCGCAGCGGTAAATAACAGTCAGCCATCATGAAAACACAGGGATATTTACAAATGGACCATATCATATTAAGATGGTGAATGCTTGAGGGGATTTAGTGAATGTACTGTTTGAATTGTTCAAATCTGTACACCCACACACACACACACACACACACACACACATACACACACAGTCGTGGCAGATGGCAGACGTTTTCCTTGTCGCTGTTGCTTTTTCTAAATATTGCCAATGGCTTTGCTTGTGGTGGATGAATGTTGGGTCTTTGTAAATAATGAAACAAAGTAAAGTGTCTTGAGAAAACATTTATTATGAATCAGTGCTTTACAAATACAGAATTATAACGAGGGATAATAGACAGGCTTAGGAGGGTCAACTGGGTCAGACATTTTCAGTTCTTGCTCTACAGTTAGGAGATTCATTGAGTTTTTGGGCAGCAGTAGCTCAGTCTGTAGGAGGCTTGGGCTGGGAATCAGAGGGATGCCGGTTTAAGTCCTGGTGTGATCAAGCCTTGACTGGTATCTGGAGAGGTGCCAGTAACCCCTCCCCCAGGTGGGTGACACAGCTAGGTAGTCTGTCTACAATCCCCCCAATGATGAGAAAAGTCCATCCTGTCCGTCTTTAGGCTGCTCCACTTTTCAGAAAATGTGTGCTCAAACAGGCCGTTTGGAGATTTTCCCTTCATGACATCACAAAGGGCAGTAGCCCCTCCCCCAGTTGGGTGACACTCCCACAGCTAGGTGTTTGTTCTGCCCTCTGAGTCTGCCTTCTCACCGTAAACAATAGGACATGGAGCGAGACAGACCGAGCCGACCCGAGCCCTTCCAGAGAGGGGGCGTGGTCAGACACAGCTCATTTACATATTTAAAGGTACAGACACAGAAACAGCCTGTTCTGAGCAGGGCTGAAATAGAGGGGCTTATAGGCATGATCAAATACAGGATCAGAGTGGATTTAGAACAAGAAACTTCACACACATGTTTAGAGGAGCTCTGAGACTTATTTACACTGAAGAAGAGGAGGAGAACATGTCACCTTTAAATAGGTATTGAAAAATTATGTCATCTTGGAAAAGGAAGCCAAAGCACTTATAACATTAACACATTTTGAGACATTTTAACATCCAAAATACCCCAAAAAGACAATCTGGAAGCCTGTTTGAGGTTTAGGTGAACACAAAACATGCAGCAGCTTAATTACATGCGCGGAGATTGTAGCGCTCGTTGGCAGACAGTCAATGAACTGACTGAAGTCACTGTATATAAACGTCACTCCCCCATCCCATTGGCTCAAGCTGAATTCTCAGGAGAATATCCTGCTGCTGTTTCTCACATTAGCTCACTTGGACTTGCTGCAGAAAAAATACTTATACTAGGAATCTGAAAGGAGAAACTCTGGGTGAAATCTGAGTGAAAAATTTGGCTGTTTGCATTCACACATGCAGCTCCACCTGGAGTTTTTCAGGAGTTTTTTTCAAGTGTGAAAGCCAGGTGGAGACGGGGCTTAAGGCTGAAAAGAGATGTTTTCATTTGGGTAGAGGGGTGGAGGAGTGGAGGGGTGGAGGGGTGGAGGGGTGGAGGAGTGGGGGGTGGAGGTGGGTTAGTCCAGGCCCCTAAATGTGATTGTTCTTCCCCTGGCACTAATGCCATTTCTAAGTAGTAGAGCGCAGTGGAGCCCCGTACAGCCAAAACCTTGTTCTGTGGAAAAGCAGCTTATGGCAATCAACGTGTGAGTACACACTGTGTACACACACACGCACGTGACGGTGCAGAGTGTTTAACATATGGACACACTGAGCTTAGAGTGAACACCTGGACTGACCCCAGGTAGGCACATTGGATTTAACTCCCTCCTGTCCTCCTCCCCAAACTTTTGAAGCTAACTGACGCCCACATTATAAGGCTACTGTATTACATTTATAATGAGAAACTGAAACCTGTGGCGCTGGTCGTTTGTGCGCTCGCCCCATGTATGGAGGCTGTTGTCCTCCAGGCGGGCGGCCCAGGTTCGAATCCCACATGTGGCTCCTTTTCCGCATCTTATTCCCCATTCTCTCTCTCTCTGATTTCTGACTCTATCCACTGTCTTATATCTACAAAAAAGGCACAACACACCAAAAAAAAAAAAAAAAAAATGAAACCTATAGTCACAGAATTGAACAAGGAAATCACCAAACTGGAATAAAAACAGACAATAACAAACCTTTTTTCTGTTAAAAATGTCCACTTAACTTTCCCCCCTCGACCAGGCCGAGGCTCATGGCTCGAGTACAACAGAAGCTCCTGGAGGAGTCCTCGTTCCCCTGGATGACGTGATTGGTACGATTGACCCCAAACCCCTCCACTGTTGGTGCAGTGATGACGATATCTTGGTCTGATCAGATCTCCCCTATAACGTTCAGAGGGCCGCTGCCTCTCACCCGGCTCGTTCTCTCTCGCACCGATTCTCCGTCTGCACTGAGGTCCGGAAGAGACTGACCTCACGGAGCGTCTGAAACTGTAACCACAGTTCAGGCCAGGTGAAACCCATTAGACTTAAATCGGTTGCCATAGCTACCAAGACAACAACAACAACATGAGTTAAATACACAATGTTATGATTAACTTCTTTGTCTTGTACCATCATATTTCTGGGTTTTTAACTTTGTTCAACATCATTTCTAAGTGGACCCCCCTGGGACAATTGGACACTTCTTCTGAGGTAGTAACGGGGATGTTACTGATCAGCTGAGCCAGAGGGGGAGGGCAGTGCTGTGTGTGTGTGTGTGTGTGTGTGTGTGTGTGTGTGTGTGTGTGTGTGTGTGTGTGTGTGTGTGTGGATGTGGAGCTCCAGCTGTGTCGAGCTTACACAACGCGGGGGACGAAATGTGAATTCACAGACCGGGACAGGAATATAATACGCAGCTGCAGAATCAATATGAATGTCTTAAGGCGTAACAAGGCCAGCACTTCAACATAGCATGTTCCCTTAATGTCTGATGTTACAGTAAGGTCATTTTATGATTTAACTCAGTAGATGTCTTACAGATTGGTCCTTTAAAGGTGATGATTGCTGGTGGAATGGGGCCCCTTATGAATTTTCCTGCTCAGGGCATCATAAGACTCTAGAAACGCCTCTGCAGAAGACCTACAACAGTGTTTCATAAACACACAAAGACGCTGAGTTATACCATATTTTCCTTCTCTACCCGTTGTTTTGTTTGTGTTCTTCTTTTCATCTGCTTATCACTTGACGCCTTGGCCGTGTTGTTTCTCTAACATTCATCCCATTAAAGCATATTAACACTGATTTGAATTGGCCTGCTCTCCCCTCCCCCACGCCGGCTCCTCGCTCTCTCATCCCCCACTGAAGCGCAGCCTTCACTGGGCATGCGGGAAGCTGACGAGCCGGCGGATGGGGGCGCTGCTGAGTCGCTTCAAGCCGGGTCCCTGTGATACAATCTACAGAGAGAGAGAGGAGGGGGGGGGTGAAGGAAAAAAACCGACTGGGCTGGTCGGTCTTTGTTTCTGGCTAGGAGGAAAAACCGATAGACGCTGCAACCGTTGAGGACTCAAACGTCGCCTTTTACCACTTTGTGTAAGTCAACTTTTTATTTTGTTTAACACAGAGATGCTTCCGTCTGTGTTTGCCGATGTTTGTAGAGTATTTGTGGTGTTTTTTCCGGGTGTTTTTACGCGGAGAAAAAGCCCAGACCGACATTACAGTCGCTGCTGTGGCGCGGCGGTAATGAATGAAATGTGTTTTTGGAGATGAACTTAGAGCGCAGCACCGAAGCCAAAGGTACGGGAGGCGAGTTGGATCAATCATCTCCAGCGATGAGAGATGCTTTTACCTCTCACTTGTCGCCGCATCTGGACAAACATCTCCACAAACGGCACAGTTTTCTGCCTAATTGGCCTGGGAGAGCATGGCCGGCTTGGCTAACCCGCTAGCATGCTAGCCTTCACATATTAACACTGGCTTTTACTTACGCGGTAGCAGTATTCGATGTAACACCGGGTTTAACAGCTAACGTTACATTATGTACTATCATCAACTGTACACTTGTCGTTTTATCGTCGTCTTCACGATTATGTTTGACGAATTCTCTGCTAGTAATTGAACGACTTGTAAGACCGAGAAACAACACTAATGTTCGGGTTAAGCTACAAAGAGCAGTCCACTCAGGCTAACAGGTGTTCTGTTGAGATCTGCTGCCTTGTCGAAAAATGCTACGACCCTGAAATCTTAAATAATAGAGTACCAAAATGTGTTCCCCATACTCTAATAATGCATAAGGTCGAGTGGTGAATTAATATTAAGTTATTTTGTCAGTTGCCTTTATTAAATATGTGATATGGAGAGAATATTATATCGTTATGCGCTTTGGTAGCATTTTTCTACAAGGCGGCAGATCTCGACATAACACCGGCTAGCCTGAGCCGACTGTTCTCGCAATTCTCTACGCCAACATTAGTGTTATTTCTCGGGCTTTTAAGTCTTTCAATGACTAGCACGGAACTATTATAACATTATAATTAAAATGACGATAAGATAAGAAGTCTATCGTTAGTGAAAATACAAAATATAACGTTAACTGACAGGGCTAGGCCCGGCTAACGCTAGCACAGCTGCTAATGCTAACAGCAGCTAAGCTAACTGTTTTGTGTTTGCGGATGTAAACATTGAAACTGTTTCTGACACAGTTTCAACTTTGTTTGTTTGTTTTTCCTCTTGGTCCGTTTTCTTGTCGAGGTCTTTGTGTGTGTGTAGCAGGGACTGTTGTGAATTAGATCGTCCTCTAAGTGTTTTATTAATTAAAGTTTTACCCTTGAAGTGATAGTTTACATTAAGGTTGTTTAAAATGTTAATAATAAATAAATACAAACTTTTATTTTCAAATAAATGTTTAAATTAAACAAACGATAATATCATATTACCTTCTTTAATAAAACTACACCAAACAGCCTTTACTTTTTTATTTTTTTATTTTTAGGTTTTGATAGTTTTCATGACCTCTTAGTAAATATAAAGCTAACATAATATAAATATAACTCTTCCTGTTTAGGGCCTGATTTGTTCTTTCCAAGTCTGATGATTACACAAAGTGTTCTCTGAATAACATTGTTCAATTTGTCTTCCACCATCTGTCACTTTCAGCTGAAACAGGATTCATATGTTAAGGAGGCAGCGCTGCAACAAAGACATTCAATGTTTTACACACTTTTCTGTTTGTGTAGTAAAGCAGTGAGGTTTTCGTTTCTCACTACATTCAGTCAAACTTTATTTAAAGTAGAGAAATCATTGAGAGCATGACCTCAATTAGTGCTGCTCGATTATGACAAAAAAATCATACTGATTAATTTAACGGATATTGAGATCACGATAACTCGTTGACTTTACGACATCTGGATCACTAACATTTATGTTAATCGCTTTAATGCTTTAATAAGCGGAGCACTTCAAAAAAAAAAAACAAGCAATAATTGAGTGAACAATATGTAAATAAAAATTAGCTCTGGTTTTGAGGTAGTGGTGATGTACTCATACTTTGAGACATTAATCACACGTGATAAAATGTTCACGGCGTGCAAGGCGCCCATGCAGCTGCACAGTAATTGTTTAATCTCGATTATCTTGTTTTCATGATCTTGAGAAATCAAATTCATGATTGAAACTGAAATTTGATTAATCTCCCGGCCTGATGTTGAGAGTTTAATTAAAGCAAATAGATGAAATGACAAAAAGAGAATACTTGTTATCATATCAAAGCATACGTTCACGGAGCGCCGCTGGTCGGCTGGTTGGGTTTGTGCGCCCTAAAATGCAGATGTTCACATTAACTTCACACTTACACCGACTCATTTGTTCCCAGTCTGATTGGGATCATTCCCATAACTCCTCCTGTCATCTCTCCTCTCAGGGGGAACTCGCTGCTGCCACACACTTCCTGTTCCCCCCCCCCCCCCCCCCCCTCCTGCGAGATGTCCACCCCTGACCCTCCGATGGGAGGGACACCTCGGCCTGGACCCTCCCCAGGCCCGGGGCCATCTCCGGGAGGCATGATGGGCCCGAGCCCTGGTCCCTCTCCGGGCTCGGCCCACAGCATGATGGGACCCAGCCCAGGACCTCCTGGATCCGGACACCCCCACCCACCACAGGGACCCTCAGGATATCCTCAGGACAACATGCACCAGATGCACAAAGTACTGAGCTGTTTATTCTCTTTTTGTTATGAATACTAAAACCTCAAATCAAAATATCTTCCATATTTAATTGCATTTGTCTTTTTTTTTCAGCCAATGGAAGCCATGCATGAGAAGGGGATGCCCGACGACCCCCGCTACAGCCAGATGAAGGGCATGAGTATGAGACCAGGGGGGCACAGTGGGATGGGACCCCCTCCGAGCCCAATGGACCAACATTCCCAAGGTAACACATCCCATAATACTGTTTGAAGATGCACGCTGCTGTCTATGTTTTCTGTGGCGTCTGAAGGTTGATCGTTCTCCTCGGTAACATCAGAAAGATAAAAATGAAGAGAGAGAACTCAGTCATGCCGACTTACTCTACACAGAGAGAGAGAGAGAGAGAGAGAGAGAGAGAGAGTGTGTGTGTGTGTGTGTGTGTGTGTTTGAACCCATCCAGCCGGTTTCTTTCTTGTGTTGCTGCTCGTTTTGGCAGCGTGAGCAGACAGCAGAGGGCGGGACCACAGGAGGGGCGGGGTTTTGAGGTTTCTCCTTTCAGGCAGCAACAAACGCAGCTGCATCCACAAAACCACAGCAGAGTTTGTCAGCAAAAGAAAATGAAAAGAGGGAATTAAAGGCAGGAATGTTTTGGTTAATATTTGGACTTTGACTTAAACTCAAGAGGAATAAAAATACAGTAAAGGTTGATTGAAGTCGGTTGCAATAAATCACACTCAGTGTTTTGTTTTTTTCATACTGTAAAGTCATTGCATAGAACACCAATATCTTTTTTGGACTACCCATGATGCATCTGTTCTCTGCTCCTCCAGGTTACCCCTCTCCATTAGGAGGCTCAGAGCATGCGCCCAGCCCCGTCCCAGCCAGCGGCCCCCCCTCTGGCCCCATGATGCCCGGTGGTCCCTCTGGCCCGGTTTCTGGCCCCATGGAGGGCACTGGGGACCCCAGCCAGGGGATGGGACAACCTAACCGTGGGGGTCCTCAGGGTCCAGGCGGACCCGGAGCTGCAGGAGGTGGACCAGGTGGTGCAGGTGGACCCACTCCTTTCAACCAGAACCAGCTGCACCAGCTCAGGGCTCAGATCATGGCCTACAAGATGCTGGCTCGCAGTCAGCCTCTCCCCGACCACCTGCAGATGGCCGTTCAGGGGAAGAGGCCCATGCCGGGGATGCAGCAGCAGCCGATGCCCAACATGCCGCCGGCGACAGGGCCCGGAGGTGGGCCGGGGCCGGGACCAGGACCGGCTCAGGGCAACTACAACAGGCCACATGGTGAGTTTATCTTCACTATTATCCTGAAGGGTATTTTATCTACAGCAGGCGCCAAAGGCTATTTCACACTTGCAGAACGCAGCAGGAGGTAATCAGGAGGATTCACCTCGAGCGAGTGGGAGGGGGTGGTGACGTTTATATCCTGTAGATAGACTTTTTTGGTGGGGCGGGGTTAGTTTGAACATTTAGGGCACTAAAAACCTTACTGGGATTAGTTGTGTGAAAAAAGGAGCTTCTGCTGAGTTCTTTGTGCAACCTGTCTGCTTGTGCCTTTTTTGATATTCTTGATATCCAAGGTTTTGATGTGCAGCTTTTGTTTAGTCGGGAATCCGTTGTAATCGCAGTATACGCTCTTTGAAAATGAACACAATCAAGTCTGTGGGTTTGGGCGGGATCGTGGGCGGGTATAACTTTATCTTTCAGTTCTTGTAAATTATAAAGGGATTTGTTGCCACAGCTGTGTGATTTGTGACTGTATTGAAAAGCTGAAAAGCAAACATTTATATTTTCTTGCATTCCCCTTTTTTCCGTCTGAATTCCCCGGATAATATCCTGCTGCGTTCTCACATCAGCTCACTCAGATTTTGTGTTGAAAAATACCAGGATGCTGGAGGAGAAACTCGGGATAAAGTCTGAGAGGAAAAGTTCAGCTGTCTGGTTTCACACATGCAACTCACCTTGAAAAACGTCTACCTGTTCTCCTTGTTTTAGGTATGGTGGGTCCAAATATGGTGCCTCCTGGACCTGCAGGAGTCCCCCCGGGTATGCAAGGCCAGCCGACCAACGGACCCCCGAAACAGTGGCCTGAAGGTAAACTCAGTCCCACCGGTGCAGCTCTGTGTTCACAGCTCATGTGGTCACGGCTCATCTCTCTGGTTTTCATCTCTTTCAGGACCGATGGTGAACGCCGCTGCCCCCTCAAACCCTCCTCAGAAGCTGATTCCTCCTCAGCCCACAGGCAGACCCTCTCCCGCTCCCCCGTCTGTCCCCCCCGCCGCCTCCCCCGTCATGCCCCCTCAGACTCAGTCGCCAGGACAGCCCGCTCAGCCTCCTCCCATGATGCTTCACCAGAAGCAGAACCGCATCACCCCCATCCAGAAACCCCGCGGGCTGGACCCGGTGGAGATCCTCCAGGAGAGAGAGTACAGGTGAGACAGCGGGTTACACACGAGAGAGAGTACAGGTGAGAGAGAGAGTGAGAGAGAGAGAGAGAGAGTACAGGTGAGAGAGAGTGAGAGTGAGAGTGAGAGAGAGAGAGAGAGAGAGAGTACAGGTGAGAGAGAGAGAGAGAGAGAGAGAGAGAGTACAGGTGAGAGAGAGTGAGAGTGAGAGAGTACAGGAGAGAGAGAGAGAGAGAGAGAACAGGTGAGAGAGAGAGAGAGAGAGTACAGGAGAGAGAGAGAGAGTACAGGTGAGAGAGTACAGGTGAGTGAGAGAGAGTACAGGTGAGACGGCAGGTTACACGAGAGAGAGTACAGGTGAGAGTGGGTGATACTGTTGCCATAGTGACGTCTGTCTTAAATATTGTCTTTATTGATATTTTCTTCAGGTTGCAGGCTCGTATCGCTCACCGTATCCAGGAGCTGGAGAACCTGCCCGGCTCTCTCGCCGGCGATCTTCGCACCAAAGCCAACATCGAGCTCAAAGCGCTGAGGCTGCTGAACTTCCAGAGACAGGTAACCATGACGATATGTGCACAAATCTGACCTTTCTTTATTAGCTAATGTTATCATCGATTTTAGAACCAGTTGAGCTCAAAATTGAAATCCACTGAAATATGAAGTTTCATCAACGCCTGCTTTGATTTATCGCTACCTTTCAGGTATAAGATATTTTTGTAACTCTGAAGAGAACGCCACGAACACCTTAAAGGAGCAGTATGACACTCTGACTCCTAGTGTTTAAAACGGGTACTGCAGTCTAAATTCAAAACATTAGAGATCTTCAACATGTTGACTTTTTGTGCATCTGCAGCTTCGTCAGGAGGTCGTTGTTTGCATGCGTCGTGACACCGCTTTGGAGACCGCCCTCAACGCCAAGGCGTACAAACGCAGCAAACGCCAGTCTCTACGGGAAGCCCGGATCACCGAGAAGCTCGAGAAGCAGCAGAAGATCGAACAGGAGCGCAAACGCCGCCAGAAACACCAGGTACACATCGAGGAACAGAACCCGTTAACGCCATGATATCCACGTCTTCTTAAAAAAGAGAAGCTTTCAGGATGTTCTAACGTCGATGTCGTGTTCGTTTGCAGGAATACTTGAACAGCATCCTGCAGCACGCCAAGGACTTCAAAGAGTACCACCGCTCCATCACCGCCAAGCTCCAGAAGGCCACCAAGGCCGTGGCCACCTACCACGCCAACACAGAGCGCGAGC
Organism: Labrus bergylta; assembly: GCF_963930695.1. Taxonomy (NCBI): domain Eukaryota; kingdom Metazoa; phylum Chordata; class Actinopteri; order Labriformes; family Labridae; genus Labrus; species Labrus bergylta. Next base: position 1,497,602 of record NC_089210.1, on the reverse strand, counting down.
AGAAGAAGGAGAACGAGCGCATCGAGAAGGAGAGAATGAGGAGGCTGATGGTGAGACTCCAACACTTCCTGGTGTAAATGTTTTGAGGTCTTCTCATTGGTCCAGAGCGAGCCCCTTAACGCCCCCCCCCCTCTGATTCTCTCAGGCTGAAGATGAAGAAGGTTACCGTAAACTCATCGACCAAAAGAAAGACAAGCGTCTGGCCTACCTGCTGCAGCAGACCGACGAGTACGTGGCCAACCTCACCGATCTGGTGCGAGCTCACAAAGCCGTCCAAGCTCTGAAAGTGAAGAAGAAGAAGAAGAAGAAAAAGAAGGTGAGTGTTCTTAAAAGTCGTCTCTCTGAGAGTCTAAGGAGCTTTTCTTCATGTGATTTTTATATTCTTTTAACATTTTCAGAAGCCCGAGGCGGTGGAGGGCGGATCCGGCCTGGGACCTGATGGAGAGGTGAGTCTTCAAACTTATTTCATTTTAATTTATTTTTTATTTCGAACATGTAAAAATAAAATAAAAATATACATTACAAACAAAGCAAACAGCAATCAAAGCATACTTTCTGTAGTGGCTCGATTATTTTTCCTTAACCAGTCCATGTTTGAAAAGGGTGTAAGGATGAAGTTAAATAACTCATCCAGTCCTTCATGAATGAATCCAAGACTAAGCTTTAAAAACTAAAGTCAAATAATACAGATAACTAAGTAACAAAAGCAACGGATATATGTGCAGATGTATTACACACATTAATTGGTAATTCATTTGTGAATTAAACTGAATCACATGACCTCCTTTATGTGTTATGATGCTTATAAGTGAGGCCATTTGTTCTAATCTTCCTCGTAGATTATCTCGGTGGAAATGGTCCAAATGTTGTTGTAGCTGAAGAGAGGCAGGAATTGTTGAGAGGAGGGAGTGTAGGGTGACATGCAGCAAAGGGCAAAGGTCGGATTTGAACCCACGGCTGCTGCCCTGACGACTACATCCTCTGTACACAGGGCGTGCAACATAACCACTAGGCGCCCCAGTCCAAATGATTTATCATAAAAACTTCAATAAGAGCTCCATGTTTTCATCTCCCCGTCCTCCTTCAGAGAGCGAAGAATGTTTGTTAGAGATCAGGACGCACCGCACGTGGTGACATCACAGCGTCCTCAGTCACCTTGTCAAACACAGAAACTACCTCACTGACGGTGGACTCTGTGTTTCTGGGGGGTGTTAGACGAAGAATCACTGAATTCAGGAGTCCACGGGGCTTAATAACTTCTTCTTCTCTTACAGCCTCTAGATGAAACGAGTCAGATGAGCGACCTTCCTGTGAAGGTCATCCACACGGACAGCGGAAAGATCCTGACTGGCGGTGAAGCTCCGAAAGCCGGTCAGCTGGAGACCTGGCTGGAGATGAACCCGGGGTCAGTGTCACAGCTGCAGGATATAAACATTAACTGTACTAATGTGTTTCACACGGGGGTTTAAAGTCACAACATTTCTTCCTCTGCAGGTACGAAGTGGCGCCGCGCTCTGACAGCGAGGACAGCGGCTCTGAGGAGGAGGAAGAGGAGGAGGTGAACCCCTGCACTGATTTCTACAACAAAACAGCTACTTTGAGTTTTCCTTCCAGCAGACTTCATGCCTTCTTCCTTTCTGTGTTTCAGGACGAGGACGAGGAGCAGCCTCAGCCGTCTTCAGCTCCCAGCGAGGAGAAGAAGAAGATCCCCGACCCCGACAGTGAAGAAGTGTCTGAGGTGGACGTGCGGCACATCATCGAGTAAGATCTCACTCTGAATGAGTCTGAAAACAACGATTATAAAGCAACAATACATTTGACAAAGACAATCTTCAGGTCTCCTTAACGTGTCTTCTGCTGAGTGAGCGTAAAATCCAGAATATAAGTCGCACCTTCACAAAACAAGCAGACTGTTTTTAGAGGTTTCCAAGAAAGAAAAAGGTTGAAACAGTCGTCCTGTGTGATGGTTTCTATCGTGTTCAGCGAGGTCTACAACAGTCAGTCGCTCTGCAGCTGTGTCGCTCTTTTAGTTCCAGCTGTTTTCTCTTTGTGGAGTTAGCTCTCCTACTAGCTACAGTACGCTAAACGATCTCTCTGCCTGCAGGGAACTATATGAAGCACAGACCCCGAGCTCTCTGCCCGACTCCGCTGGTCACTCATTAACGTTAAAGAAGGAGTCTATTGCTCAAAAGAGAGCGCTCCACAGGCTTTACTTACTGAACAGTCAATCACCGTTTTCTTTAAATGCCTGATGGAGGGAGAAAAGATGTTAAAGAGTTTTGCGTCCAGCCTCGTCTGTGTCGCTATGTTTTTCAATACACAGTGAATGGGGGTTGTGTCAGATCAATCAATCAAACTTTATTTATACAGCACCTTTCAGACAAATTCAATTGCAGTTCAAAGTGCTTTACAAGAGAGCAGAAAAGTTATTGATGAAAAAGTAGTTTATAAAATCATTGAGAGACTAATGCACACCAATAAGAATTTAAAAATATATAAATGAAAAAATAAAATACGACACATAAAAGCAACAAGATATTAAAATTAATACATAGGAGAAGAATATTTCAAATTGTAGTAGGATAAAAAAGACAATAAAATAATGTTAAGATTTGAACTTATATAAAGCACTATATAAAAGCCAGACTGAATAAATGAGTTTTAAGACTGCATGGCGTGCGGTGGTGGCGGCTGCACCCGTGGTAATGACGGAGCGTTTGTCTGCATTTTATACTGCTATATTAGTCACAGTGGTGTATAAGAGGCAGCCGACGTTTTAGAGGAGAAAACAGGTGTTAAAGGAGCGTCTCATACACCGGATGATATGGTCTGCATTGATGTTAAACTCTTCTTTGCTCGGGCTGTTTGCAGCTCCCGGGTGTGCACGATGTAAACACTAATAAAGACCGCGTTTTCTCCCACAGACACGCCCGGCAGGACGTGGATGACGAGTACGGCAGTGCGAGCTTCAACCGAGGCCTGCAGTCGTACTACGCCGTGGCTCACGCCGTCACCGAGAAAGTTGACAAACAGTCGACGCTGCTGATCAACGGGCAGCTCAAGCAGTACCAGGTACTCACACAGAGACAGCAGGACATTGAGGAGGGGGCGGGGTTAAATGTTCCTCTGGCTGACTCTGGATGTTGTTGTTTTTTTTCAGATCAAAGGTTTGGAGTGGCTCGTGTCGCTTTACAACAACAACTTGAACGGCATCCTGGCCGATGAGATGGGTTTAGGAAAAACCATCCAGACCATCGCCCTCATCACTTACCTCATGGAGATGAAGCGCCTCAACGGACCCTTCCTCATCATCGTACCTCTCTCGTGAGCTCTCCTCCTTCACTCGCTGCCTTTTCCCCCACAGCTGAAACCATTTGTGTTTTTTATTTGAATTTTTCTTCAGAGCAAAATTGAAACATGTTTTGCAGCTAGTCAAAGTTACAAACGTTTTTCAGAAAGTAAAGAGAGACAATAAAACAGGTATGCACCCGATCAGGCAAACTGATAAGTACCATTTGTGTTTTTAAAGTTCATCTCTTCTCTTCTCAGAACTTTGTCAAACTGGGTCTATGAGTTTGATAAGTGGGCGCCATCTGTCATCAAAATCTCCTACAAGGTCAGTGCCGCTTCAGTCCAGTCAAAGTGAGACGATGAGATGAGAGCTTACTCGAGCGTAGCTGGGTTTATTTCTATTCATAATAAATGTACTCGTGTTGATTTCAGGGGTCTCCACAAGCTCGCCGTGCGTTCGTTCCCATCCTGCGCAGCGGCAAGTTCAACGTGCTGCTCACCACGTACGAGTACATCATCAAAGACAAACAAGTGCTGGCAAAGGTAAGGAGGAATATCAAGGTTTGATACAATCAAACCTTTCTCTGTATAAACCAAATTAATAACACGTCTCAAGATACTTTAAAAAGGAGAGAGAGAGCGAGAGAGGAGAGAGAGAGGAGAGAGGGGGGGGGGGGGAGCGAGAGGAGAGAGGGGGGGGAGAGAGAGAGGAGAGAGGGGGGGGAGAGAGAGAGGAGAGAGGGGGGGAGAGAGAGAGGAGAGAGGGGGGGGGAGAGAGAGGTAGATACCACAATAATAGAAATAGGAGACCTAGACACCCAGTAATGGGTCAGTTCTTGTTACAAGTTACCAAAACAGGTCTGAACTGCACAAAAACATCAACAACATTTGAGTTGTTTCGGTCAGAAAGCCTCTCCTGGATTCTTTTCTTGTGGCGTTGTGTCCACGTTACATACTTGTTGTTTGTGCATGACCAGCTGTACCGTGCCAGAGCCCATCTCGTCCAGCCGTGCCAGAGCTGGTCAAACAAAGTGGACTTAAGGGGTTAAATTAGCTTGGGCACGGTACAGATTGTAGACTTTGAGTGCACCCTTAAACTCCAAAAGGACTTGATATTCTCCGACCTGAGAGTTTGAACGTCCCCCCCCCCCCCTCCCTCCCTCTCTCTGTTTTATGTTCGCTGCAGCTTCTGGGAAGAGAGATACGACTGAAGATTTTTAAAGCTTTTGTTCTTTTTAATGATGAAAATCTTCAGATTGTATCATCTTAAAACACGTTGTATTTAAGTAAAGACGAAATGTTGACGAGCTTACTTTGAGTTTGCATACAAAATGTGACTTCTTGCGTCTGTCCTTCAGTCTGTTGTTCCTCTTCCTCACTCTCCCAGCTGCGTTGGAAGTACATGATCGTGGACGAGGGTCACCGTATGAAGAACCACCACTGTAAGCTGACTCAGGTCTTGAACACACACTACTTGGCCCCGCGGCGTCTGCTGCTCACAGGAACCCCGCTGCAGAACAAGCTGCCCGAGCTCTGGGCGCTGCTCAACTTCCTGCTGCCCACCATCTTCAAGAGCTGCAACACGTTCGAGCAGTGGTTCAACGCACCCTTCGCCATGACCGGAGAGAAGGTGAGTCTGATCGGGGTTTTTTTGTGATTGGTTAAGGCAAGGCAAGTTTATTTATGTCACACATTTCAACAACAAGGCAATTCAAAGTGCTTCACACAAGACATCAAAAGCATCATGACAGAGGAAAGAAAAGAAACATTAAAATAGAACATTATTAGTCAATCTGAAAATATGTTCAAATAATTCAAATGAAATTGATAAAAATACTTCAAATTAAACTAATAAAAAAGAATTCAAATTAAATTAATAAAAATAATTAAAATTAAATGAATTGAAGTAAAAATATAAAAAGAGTTAAAAGTTACAGAGCAGAGTTAAAGTTTAAAATCTTATTAAAGCTGTTTAATGAAAGGCAGCTGTAAACAGGTGAGTCTTCAACCTCCATTTAAAAGAGCTGAGAGTTTCAGCAGACCTGCAGTTTTCTGGGAGTTTGTTCCAGATATAGGGAGCATAGAAACTGAACGCTGCTTCTCCATGTTTGGTTCTGACTCTGGGGACGGAGAGCAGACCTGTCCCAGACCACCTGAGCGGTCTGGATGGTTCGTAATGAATCAGGAGGTCACTAATGTATTTTGGCCCTAAACCATTAAGCGCTTTATAAACCAGCAGCAGGATTTTAAAATCTATTCTCTGACAGATTGGGAGCCAGTGTAAGGACCTCAGAACTGGACTGATGTGATCCATTTTCTTGGTTTTGGGTGGTAAGGCAACATGACATCACGTCTCTCCTTTCCCTCCAGGTCGACCTGAATGAAGAGGAGACGATTCTGATCATCCGACGTCTTCACAAAGTGCTTCGGCCGTTCTTGCTGCGTCGACTCAAGAAAGAAGTGGAGGCTCAGCTGCCTGAGAAGGTCAGAGTTCACTTTGTTCTCTCCATCGCTTCATCAAGGATTTGATTCTTCTCTGAGACCTAAATTAGTCATGTGTTTACTACACATCAACTCAAGCATATTTAAAAAATCTTTTTGCTTGTTTTAATCCTCGCTCTGCATGTCTTTCAAACATTTGGAGTAATCTCTTGACTCTACCTTTAAGCATGTGTGACTCCTGTTTCCCCTCTGTGTTGGTGTGCAGGTGGAGTATGTGATCAAATGCGACATGTCGGCTCTGCAGAGGGTTCTGTACCGACACATGCAGGCCAAAGGAGTCCTGCTCACAGACGGGTCGGAAAAAGACAAGAAGGTACGACAGTAGAAGAAGATGATCATGTTCTTAAATAAATCTGAAAGGCTTTATGTGATGTTTTGATCCAGCAGATGTCGCCCTTGAGCACCAGCATGAAACCAAAACAACTTGCGCTGCATTGTTGTGTTAGCATGCTAATGCTAGCGATCTTTATTATGCTGGTATCTTCACACTGCATGTAAATTTACCTGAAATGAGCGTGATCTAGAAACACAGTTAAGCAGTGAGTACAGTATGTTATTCTTCTTTTCTCTAGTCCCTCAATTAAACAACTTTTATACACGAGGGGAGGAGTCAGCCGGCCGTCCTGGCGATGTAAACAAAGTGAAGATAGGACTCTGAAAACTCTGAAAACATCACAGACAGTGGGACTCGGGTGTTACACCCATTGTAGACAGTCATGACTCACAGAGTTATTTTCAGAGGAGATACTTGATTTATATATTTAAGTGTGAAGAATCACATTTAAAGACTTTAAAAACGGTGCACTAAGAGCAGCTCTTCATCTTGTTTCTACCCCTCGTTTCGTTCCTCAGGGTAAAGGTGGTACGAAGACCTTGATGAACACTATCATGCAGCTGAGGAAGATCTGCAACCACCCGTACATGTTCCAGCACATCGAGGTAAAGACGAGACTCTGCATATGTTTTTACACATGAGCAACAATCTGCTGCAGAATGACTTCATGATCACGCTTTGTTTCCTTCACAGGAGTCTTTCTCTGAACATCTCGGTTACTCTGGTGGAGTCGTGAGCGGGTGAGTAAAGTTTCAGACTTCTCGTACTCCACGTGTTTAGTTATTTTATGGATTTTGTCTTCATTCCCGTCTCGTTGTTTTTCCGATCTTTTACCGTTTACAGTCCCGATCTGTTCCGCTCCTCCGGGAAGTTTGAGCTGCTGGATCGCATCCTGCCCAAGCTGAGGGCCACCGACCACAAAGTGCTGCTCTTCTGTCAGATGACGTCGCTCATGACCATCATGGAGGACTACTTCGCCTACCGTAACTTCAAGTACCTGCGTCTGGACGGTGAGTCTCGTCTCGTCTCACTCGTCAGCAGGCAAAATGTTTCCATGGAGCTTCTACTCTCTCATGATCATATCAAACATCTAGGATTAACATTTTTTTTTTTAGCTTCTTATTCTGTATTATTTAAGTTGTTGCTAGTTCTGTTTTATTTCCTTGTTAATTGTTTAGCACCAATACACCAAGTCAAATTCCTCGTATGTGTAAATGTACTTGGCAATAAACCCAGATACTGATTCTGATTTAACGTTCTTAACGCTCTGACCTTCTGTCCTCTGACAGGAACCACCAAGGCGGAGGATCGCGGCATGCTGCTGAAGTCCTTCAACGACCCGGCCTCTGATTACTTTGTGTTCCTGCTCAGCACCAGGGCCGGAGGTCTCGGTCTGAACCTGCAGTCTGCTGACACAGTCGTCATCTTTGACAGCGACTGGAACCCTCATCAGGTACTCTTTTTTTATCTTATTTTTTATTTGTATTAGGTGCAATAGAATAGAATAGATGTTTATTGTGCACAGGTACAGGACAGTACAGGTACATTGGAAATTTTGTGTTTCTCCCTGAGTCAGCTTCTACAAAAAAGTTAAAATTATATATAAAATAGAATAACATTATGAGAAAAACAAAGTAAAAATTACAAATTAAATTTAAAAAATAATAAGTTGTAGTAACAGTTAAGTAAATTAAAATAAACTGTACAGAAGTTATACACTGTATTAAAGCAAAGATATAATACAAAAAATAACAAAGGGGAACACTGTACAATGAAATGAAAATATAAATATGTTTTCTTGTCTCTGCTATATATATATATATATACTATAGAGTGACATATACATAACAAATGAGGCACAAAAAACAAACAGACAAGGTCAGGACAACAACTCCGAAATACAGTAAAATAAACAAATAAAGACAGTAAAATACTAAGACATCAAGAGACACGCATCAGACTACAACCAGCAAATACATTACAAAACTATATGAAATACCTAAGAAACAAAGGGGTGCAAGTGAAAGAAGGGGAGGGAGAGAAGGTGCTTTGTAAGGGGTAGAACTCAGAGGTACTCTTAAGAACAGATGTTGAAAATAAGAGAGAGCCCACACGGTGATGAAACCGTCTGATATAAATACTCTGCGGCGTCAGTGTTGGAGAGTTGTGATGTGAAGTCTAAACACATCCTCTCCTCCGTCTCCTCCTCCAGGACTTGCAGGCTCAGGACCGAGCTCATCGCATCGGTCAGCAGAACGAGGTGCGCGTTCTCCGCCTCTGCACCGTCAACAGTGTGGAGGAGAAGATCCTGGCGGCGGCCAAGTACAAACTGAACGTGGACCAGAAGGTCATCCAGGCCGGCATGTTCGACCAGAAGTCGTCGGGATGCGAGCGCCGCGCCTTCTTGCAGGCCATTCTGGAGCACGAGGAACAGGACGAGGTCGGGACTCGAGGAGGCGACCGCACTAGGGGGGCGTGGGTCGGTGTAAGTGATCAGATCCCTACCCACCCACATCCACCTGTGCGCTTACCACCTCCTCAATCTCTGTTTTTCCATCTCCTCCTCCTCTGTCTCCTTTTTTTTTTTTCTTTTTCTCCTCAGGATATTTTCATCAGTCCGAGCTCCTCTTCTCCTCTTTCTCTTTCTGCATCGTTCATTTCATTTCAATAAAGTCTCACTCCAGGAAAGAAACCAGCAGACGTTCAGTAAATCTTTTAGAAACACAGATTGGATGCAGAGAAAGATTTCTTTAAAGGTTCATGAACTTGACTGATTGTGCACATGTTAAAACCTTTGCACACTGAGAAATGTGTGAAACATGAAGAAGCTGAATCACACTGGAGCGAGGCTTTAAAGTCACCTCATGCATACACAGTGATGTTTTTCAGTGCACACATACATGTTCAGTTTTTCTTCTTACGGGTTCATGAGAGTCATGAGGTCAGAGGCGTGGCTCTGAGGTGTCAGGAGGTTTGTCTCCTCGTACTCACTCGTCTCTTTTGTCCCGCAGGAGGAGGATGAAGTCCCAGACGACGAGACCGTCAATCAGATGATCGCCCGAAGTGAAGAGGAGTTTGAGCAGTTCATGGTTTGACCTCCTTCGACATGAATCATTCAAACATTAACTGGAGTTGTCTTTGTGTTGTCTCTGACCTGACGGATATATTTAAAACAAAATTCCAGCGTATGGATCTGGACAGACGCCGCGAGGAGGCGCGTAACCCCAAGAGGAAACCGCGTCTGATGGAGGAGGACGACATGCCCAGCTGGATCCTGAAGGACGACGCCGAGGTGGAGCGGCTGACCTGCGAGGAGGAGGAGGAGAAGATGTTTGGAAGAGGATCCCGCCAACGTAAAGAGGTGGACTACAGCGACTCGCTCACGGAGAAACAGTGGCTCAAGGTGGGACGTTCATTTTGATCATTTCTTTTTTCCAAGATTTCTTTTTTGGGCATTTTGTGAATTTAATGGAGAGATAGGACAGTGGATAGAGTCGAAAATCAAGGAGAGCGAGAGTAGGGAATGACATGCAGGAAAAGGAGCCTCAGGTTGGACTCGAACCCGGGCCGCCCGCTTGGAGGATAATTTTAAAAAATAGAAAAAAAAGTACGAGACGAGTTTGGACCTGATCGCTTCTCCTCCCCCACAGGCCATCGAGGAGGGAAATCTGGAGGACATCGAGGAGGAGGTGCGTCACAAAAAGACGACCAGGAAGCGCAAGAGAGACCGGGACCACGACGGCGGTCCGGCCACGCCGAGCTCCAGCAGCGGCCGGGGGCGGGACAAAGACGACGAGGGGAAGAAGGCGAAGAAGCGCGGGCGTCCGCCGGCCGAGAAGCTCTCGCCCAACCCTCAGTCGCTCACCAAGAAGATGAAGAAGATCGTGGATGCTGTCATCAAGTATAAAGACGGGTTAGGAGACTAACATCATGATGTCGTGTTTTAGACTCAGAGGTTTTATTTCTCGCAGTGATTCACATTAACACTTCACCTTTTTTTTTGTTTTTCAGGAGTAACGGCCGACAGCTAAGCGAAGTCTTCATCCAGCTGCCATCTCGCAAAGAGCTGCCCGAGTACTACGAGCTCATCCGCAAGCCCGTCGACTTCAGGAAGATCAAGGTGAGAGAGACGCCGACACGCTCGCTCTGTGTGGTTAGATCAAGTTAAGTTTAATTTACGACCCTCTGAAGTCACTAAGGACAAAAAATGTCCGTGACAAAAAACTGCTTTAAAAATAAAACAGATTTCTGCATAAATCTCTTAAACAACTTCAGCCCTGCTCAAAACTACCAAACATTTAATCATTTTTAGGAATTTAACCCTTTAAATACCAGACTCATGTAATCAAACTGGCATTTAAAGGGTTATATTCCTGTTAATTATTCAATGTTTGATAGTTTTGAGCAGGGCTAGAGGTGTTAAAGAGATTTATGCAGAAAAAAGTAGAAAAAGATATCAATCTGTCCTATTTTTATAGCAGAAGTGGACATTTTGTCCTTAATGACTTCAGAGGGTAGTAAACATGTTTCAGTGTTCTATTGATCTATTAAAAAAAACAAATGTGCATTCCACAATGTGTCAAGAGAGAGACTGTCTTACAAAAAATGGTGCCATATGCACTAACACAGACAAAATGATGACCAGATGAAGAAGAAACATTTGACCAAATGGACCAAAATGTCCATAATGATGCATGAGGGTTAATGAATGTTTATTTCTGACGGCTGCTTTGTGCTCCATCAGGAGAGGATCCGCAGCCATAAGTACCGCAGCCTGAACGACCTGGAAAAGGACGTGATGCTGCTGTGTCAAAACGCACAGACCTTCAACCTGGAGGGGTCGCTGGTGAGCAAAGACGAGAGCGCACAGTCACATTGAAACGAGAGTAGAAGAAGAATGATTAATAACTTTTAATTAAAAAATGTTTTCTCATAGTCCACTGCACAGCTCCTACATTGCACCTTTAGTACATTTTGTGTTTTTGATTTTTTTACATTTTAAATTTTATTTTGTAATATCTTCTTATTCTGTATTATTTAAGTTGTTGCTAGTTCTGCTTTATTTCCTTGTTAATTGTTTAGCACCAATACACCAAGTCAGATTCCTTCTATGTGTAAATGTACTTGGCAATAAACCCTGATTCTGATTCTGATTCTAACACCTATCGTGTGTGCAAACCTTTCAGATCTACGAGGACTCCATCGTGCTGCAGTCCGTCTTCACCAGCGTGCGGCAGAAGATCGAGAAGGAGGACGAGAGCGAAGGAGAGGAGAGCGAGGAAGAGGAGGACGAGCCGGACGAGGGCTCCGAGTCTGAATGTGAGCGTCACAAACATCATCGAGCCGAGGGAGTGAAGGGGTCTGAGAATTAAAAGAGTTAACCATCTTCTCTCTCTCTGTCAGCTCGTTCAGTGAAGGTGAAGATCAAGCTGAGCCGGAAAGAGAAAGGAGAGCGAGGAGATCGAGGAGGTAAAGGGCAGCGACGGCGAGGCCGCGGCGCTCGAGCTAAACCTGTGGTGAGCGACGACGACAGTGAGGAGGAGCAAGAAGAGGTGAGTCACGGTCACACAGCAGCAGTGTGATTTGTCAGGATTTATCCAGAAATCAAGACTTGTTTTTAACTGGAGAGGTTTACCCACGGTGAAGGGGGTCAAAGGTGATCCAAAGTGCCCCCAGCTGTGCCCCCCCTCCTTAATTTGCAGGAATGAGACGTTAAAATGAGGCATAATTTAAAAAGTCTCAGGCTGAGCTGTGTCGGTGGTTTCTTTAACGCTCCTTCCTTCTTCCTTCTCCTCAGGAGCGCTCGGCCAGCGGCAGCGACGAGGACTGAAGTGAGCCCCCGCTCCTGATCGGACCAACGCCCCCCCCCCCTGAGCCCCCTTGACTGGACTTTATATATTTTACTTAGATACAGCAGGGAGTCAGTTTGTGAACAGGCCTAGTTTTACCTAGATGAGCTGATTTTTAGTGAGACTATTGTATTCTCATTAAAGTATACCATTTATTAAAAACCAGTTAAAAATATGAAGTCCACTTCCATATTTAAACCATTGCCCCTCCCCTCCCCCCCCCACATTATGAATAGTAGTGTCTCTTTACCTTCTTTTCTTTTCTCCTGTAAGTGGAAAATGGACAGAGTTTGAATAATCGACTGAGCATGGGCCATAAAGACACCGAACTGTTTTTCTTTTTTGTTTTTTTAAGTGCTGTTCATTTTGTCGTCTTTTCTTTGAGACACGTGAAGCAGGAGGGAAAACTGTAACATGAAGTCCCCCTTTTTTTCTGAATGCATGTCGTGCGTGTCTGTCGGAGGAAAAAAAAAAAAAAAAAAAAAGCACCTGGATGTGTCTTCGCTATTATCTGTGTTTAATTTAAGACTACAAGCGGGATCACGGTACGTCCCGCCCCTGCAGCCCCTCCCTCTCAGGTTGTGTATGAATTGGGGGAGGGAGGGATAGGACCCTCTTCTCGTGTCAGTGTCACTGGATTCCAAAAAACTACAATAAAGGCATCTCATGATTACTTTGTGTGTGTGGTTTCCACTTTGTCTGGTCTGCACTGACCCTGTCTGTCCACTAGAGGGCCTTCTAAGCTCAGGCAGGTTTATAAATGAAGCTGGTCGTCATGGTGATTCTGGACTCTTGGTGGGGCCCTAAAGGCAAACCTCACACGGGGCCCCACTGAGCAGCGTTCATCACCTTTATGTTATAATTACTCCAACGCCGACACATCCCCAAAGTTCACAACATTTATATCAATCAATCAAACTTTATTTGTATATTTACATACAACAAATGTATCCCAAAGTGCTTTACATCAACATTTAATCAAACAGCGACAGCATGACTCTCTCCCCCACCCCCCTTATCCCACAATACAAAAACTAAGGTAAAAATAACTAGATAAGAATAGTTACTGAGGAAACGCTATCATTTATTCTAAATGAGGAAACACAGGAGGTTCAAAATGTAAAAAAAACTAGATGAAATGAGATTCAGTTAAAAGTTCTACTAAAGAGGTAGGTTTTGAGTTTGCTTTTAAAAATGTTAACGTTGTGTTCCGCTTTATAAGACGTTAAAAAAATAAAAAATAAACAAATATGGAGTTCAACGAAAAATCTGAGAGATCAGATGTAGCTGAAGTCATGGGTTGATGCTTGGTTGGAGCCCGGGAAGAATAGCCAACAAAATAAATAAAGAAATGGGTTTTTGGTTAATGCTTCTTGGAGCATTGCTTCCTAACCTGGGGGGTCCGGAGGGGGCGCAAGGCTTTATCTGCTCTGAGGTCGTCAGATTAGGTTTGCATACACCAAGTTCAGGTTCAGGTGACTTTATGTTTACCTGTAGGTAGACGTGTTCGACATCCATCCCGACGCACAGATTATAAAACAGATCTAACGAGGAAGATGACATACGAGAGAAGGGAAACTATTTAAAATCAACTCAAACGTGATCAAGAATTATATTAATGATGACGATATATTGACTTTTAAATAATCTTTGAATAATGATTTGAAGGGCTGTGTTCAAATATTTCAGTTTAAGAAAATGTATAAGAACAAAGTTATCAGACTGTATGACATTGGCAGTTAGTGTGTTTTGTGTGTTTCTGAGGAAGTGAAGACTGAATTGTTAGATTTGTTTTATGTTGGTATTCATTCATAGATTGTAATGTATTGTTTACTTTTTGAGTAAGGGGGGCAGGCAAAACAAGATGTATTCTTCACCCTAAAGTCTGAATCATTTTTTTTGTTTTTTTTTCTGTTGTGTTTTGACATGTACGGAACAAATAAAAAAAAATGAAATGACAACTTAAATCATGATTAAACACTTCCTGCTCGTCTGGTAAGAAGACGTGTGTGTGTAGACCTACTCTGTGGGGTCTCAGTTTATCTTAGGGGGGCTCCAAGGACCGTTGTCTCAGAGCACATTTTCTCTGCTCAGGGTCCGGACTCGGCACGTGTGGGTGTTTCTTCCTCCAGTGCTTCTGCAGCAGCATCCCCGGTGGTACATGTCATCTTTTATCTTCTTGATCTTGTTTTATGAACGCTTCCCTCCCTCTCTACACAAAGGTCCCTCGTTGACCCTGACACACATTCATCCTACTCTCTCCTGCACGTGAGCATCGAGGGGCAAGTGCCCCAACACCTGCACAAACATGAGGGAGTTTAGATCCGCTCCGTGGGGGATTTCTCTCGCCTTTGTTTCTAGATTTTAGATTTTAGAGGAACTGTTACCCTGTGTGTGTCTGCAGACCCCGTTTCCTGTGTCAATGTTTGTATTTGGGTTTTTTTCATGACTCACAGGATGTGTTCCTCCAGAAAATACTCAATGTTTTTATCAAGTTTCTTGCAAGAATGAAGCCGATGCTGAAGTGTAAAATCCTGCAGTTCCTGGAGTGTCCACTAGAGGCTGGCTGCAGAAGCACAGGAAGTCACATACACACCCATTCTAAAAAGCCTGTTTTTACAGCAGAGATGAACATGTTTACAGCCTGGTTCAAAAAACCAAATAGGTGTGATTATCTCATGTCTGGATGGACACACACTGTACGGGGGGTGAATGTTTTGATGACTCATCAGTTTTGATTTGATGAAGGATAAGAGTTATTCACAATAAGGCGTGTAGCTGACCTGATTGACAGGTGGGCGCGGTGTAACGGTTTGTCAGGAGGTTTAAAACCCGCCTCAGCTCCAGCTCTCAGCCTGTCGTTAGGTTGACTGAAAGTTAGACTGAGACAGCATTCCCAGCATGGAGACCGCCATCGATGGGACTCCAGCGCCCCCTGCAGGACGCACATCCAAGGACTCTCACTCAGTCTTTATGTCTTCAGACACTTTTACACTAATACAAATCCATTTATTTATTTTATTGATTTTGAGGGCGGCAGTAGCTCAGTCTGTAGGGACTTGGGTTGGGAAGTCCCAGTGCGGACCAAGCTTGGAAGTTGGTCTGGTAGCTGGAGAGGTGCCAGATCACCTTCTGAGCACTGCCGAGGTGCCCTTGAGCAAGGCACCAAACCCCCTCCCCACCATCAGCTCAGGAACACCCACTGTGGGCAGCTCCGTCACTCTGACATCTCTCCATTAGTGCATGTCTATATGATCCTGTTTGTGTGCATGTATGTATATACTTCAGCCTATGTGTGTGTTGCATGACTACAGAGTGTAAAAACTGAAATTTCCCCTCATGGGGATCAATAAAGTAAATATTGTCCGTCTCATTTTCTTTTTTTTCAGCTTTTTTCTTGATTGAGCGGCGCTCCCCTTTCCACGCATCCACTCCCCACAATGACGACACGGCCTTACAGGAATGTGTCCTCTGGCGTTTTTTCTCTGCAGATGATGGATGGCTTCACTCTCAAAATGACTTCAAAAATATTTAAATTAGACGTACACAAAGCCAGAAATGTGTTGTTGAGTCGGCTGCAGAAACCGAAACCCTCCCTGCTCTGAACCCCCATGTAGCGGCTTGAGCTGCAGCCAGAAACATGTGTAAGTGCTTGTGGGAAAACCTGATTTGACCTTCAGAGGGAAGAGACAGAGACAGAAAATCGGTTGCAGCCAGCGCTCTGTTTGTTTTGTCAGCAGGAGCGGCGAATGTGAAAAGGGCCCCGGGTTTGTGCGAGGGGGGGGTCACATACTGGAAGAACAAGAAACTGTTTACAAAGGCCCGGGTGAGGAGGTTTTAATGTAAGTCGTCCAGCAGTCGACGTGGAGGGGTGTGTTCTACTTTCACCTCACCTGCACTTTTGTTTCCATTCCCGCTCTTTATTATCTCTGACGAGGGATCCTCCAGGACTCAATCAACGTTTCATGGAGGACGCGGGCTCATGAGGAAGTTGGAGGTTAACTCCGGCACAGTTCAGAAACAGTCCATGTTTCTAAGTCGGTCACCCAAAGGACCCAGTTTTTTTCTGCAGAGGCCAGAAAATTCCATGTCACTTCATATTAAAAGGGAGCTGATTGTGCAGTACGGTGGGGTTACATGTGGGCGGGCTCACTGAAAGGGGCTTGAACTGTTTCTGACGACTCTTTATTTGCATATTTTATTTAAAGGGAGCGACCGTTTAATTACTTTGTGACCTTATTCATGCAGCTCTGAGTAATGTTACAATTTATAAGAGAGAAAATGATGCACCAAAGGTTCAGGGGATCAAATCCTTAAAGCTCCTGTGATTGTTATGAAGTAAATTTAAATTAAAGGAGCAGTATGTAACTCTGACCACTAGTGTTTAAAATGGTACTGCAGTCTAAATTCTAAACATCATAGAGAGCTGTCTCCCCCCCCCCCCCCCCCTCTCTAGAGTCCATCCTCACTCAGGTCACCATGTGGTGGACACTGAAGCTTCAGTGTTTATCCAGCTCTGCATGGGTCTGTAAACCTTTCTGTGTTCTAACCTCTCTCCATTTTTCAAAAGCATCTCCAATATTGATCCTAGTTTGAGCACGTTTCTGCTCGTGGAGCTTATTAGAAACATGCAGAGGCTTTTTAGGTCGGGTACAATCACTTCTATCTGAACCACTTCTCTTGACCGCTTCCATCACTGCAACACCTGTTGACCTGATAACTGCTCTCATATCTACGTGCGGCGTCCAAAACAGCCGTGTGGGGTGTCTTAAAAGCGCCTACCTTCTCTGGTCCAAACAAATCCAGAGCATTCAGGAGCAGAATCTAAAGTTAGAAGGAGGACATACTGGCTGCTGCATTGTTGTCAGAGAAGCCAGCACTTCAACATAGCATGTTTCCTTAATGATCAGATAGTAAGATACCTTTATCATCTCACTCTCTACACATCTCACTGATTGGACCTTTAATACGGATCCCTCAAGTCCTTCTGATTCATAGTAACCAGCTTTATGAATTACTGATTTCTGGAGTTTAATTATGGGAGCCATAAGATAACCTTCGTTGTTATTGGAAGCTATAAGAATTGATGTTTTTGATTTTGGGCTTTTCCGTCCACTTGAGGTCTTTTTCCATGAATCTGTTTTTCCATTTATATAAAGTATGTACAGAGAATCCGTGCTGTATATCTGTTCCACACACTCCTGGTGCAGACTCGTTTCTAGCGGTTCATATTTTATGGCGGCAGCGTGACAGCCTTGGCCTCGATCCATGTGTATAGCTTCTGTGAGGCAGATCTTCAGAGGAAACCCGACTCTGTTATTACCGACCAGATGTTTTTTATTTCACTCTGGAGGGTCTGTCACGTGTTCGGGTCAACTGGACATACACATGAGCATGTTTATGATGCCTTAGTGTACATTTATCTGGAGCAGCAATGAAGGTCACTCAGGATAAAATCTGACCTGGATGATAAAAAACCATCCAGGGGTCTGCGAGGGGGTCAGGTGTTATCTGAACATGTAACCTTCCTGTGATAGAAACGGGGTCAATGTATTTATTTACGTCAATGACAGAGCAGAAGTTCATCCCGCTGGAGGTCCAAAACATCGCCTCTCTTCCATGAAGTCTTCTGAAAACAAACATCTGGATTATTTCACCTTTTCATTCAAACTCCTGAACTGAAAAGCTATGTTCTCTGCTCGGTTCACGGTTGTTTTCAGGTTTTTATCTATTTACTATCCTTTTGTTTTTATCTTTTTGTACTTTATCTCCGCGCCTCCCCTGAAGTAAACTTGATGCTAACCCGGCTCGGTTTGAAGACTTTGACCCCTAACATAACACGCTGTTTTTATGAGAAGAGGAAGCTGTGATAGTGAGGAGAACTTTTATTGTTTTATAATCAGGTGTTAACTCACTGCTCAGTCAGTCGACTTGTTGTGTGTGTCTTCATAGAAGGTTAAAAACATGGGTTGAATAAGTCAAAAAACAAAAAGTGGACCATTGCAGTGTGCTAACCCGGGTTGTTTGGTTATTTAAATATTGAGTGTCCACTTGGTCAGCAGCCAGACATTCGGACCGTCACAGGACACGTCAGGGGACAAAGTGTTGATGTTGAATCAGTCCACTTGGGGGGGGGGGTCATCTTATTTATTTATTCTTATCGCTTTTGTAACAGAATCAACACGAGTGAAACAGATCTGAGGACAGATCTGACACAAACAAGAGGAATGTTCAAAAACAATTCCAATATACAGAATATACTTCACCATGTTTGAGGTAAAAGACACATTGTCTTAAAAAGAAAACAAAATGGTTTGCCTAAATATTCTTTCATGTGTTTCTAGTTGTTTGTTTCTTTTTTTACTTGCAAGGACTTAATGATATCCTCAAACCAAGCAGCCACTGCCGGTGTTGAAAAATTAAGATAATTGGGAAGTGCGGTAGTTGCAGTTCCTTGAGAGTCCACTAGAGGCCGGCTGCAGAAGCCTCAGAAGTCACATACACACCCATTCAAAAGTGTCACTTTTTAAAGCAGAAATAAACATGTTTACAGCCTGGTTCAAAGAACGAAAATGATCTGGCTAGCTTAAGCCTTTATCCGCACACACTGTACGAGGGACGATTGTTTTTACAACTACTCCATTTTTTTTAATGAAGAATAAAGGTTTTTAAAATGATGTAAATGGGTGAACTGACTGACGTGCAGGCGGGTGTGTTGTAGCTGTTTGTCAGGAGGCTTAAGACTCACCTCAGCTCCAGCTCTTAGCCTGGTCATTGGACGACTGAAAAATAGATTGAGACACTAATTGCAATATGGTGACCACCATCGAGGCTTCAAGCGCCCCCTTCAGGAATCACTCGGTGAAATCACAGAGGCTAAGTGTCAGTTCAATATCTACATTCCCTTTTATTTATCTGGTAAGGCAAGTTTATTTAATTTAAATAAAGATGAAAGTTTTAAATTGTCGTACTGGCAGCTTTGGACTCCCATACTAACTTCATATAAGCATCTTGAGATCCCGAAATTGTGAATTAAATCTCAAAATTTAAACTTTTTATCTGATAATTATTACTGATGATTAAGGGATTTTAACTTTTATGGTAAGTTTAAAAAAAATATATTGTTCTGGTAGCATTGGGCTTCCATAGATATTCCACTGTGAGGCTCCTGAGGACAAAGCCACCCAGGTTTTTAACATAATGTAAAAAAAATGACCCAGTTTATTTGTATTTTATTCTCCAGACACTTAACTTGCACATCTCTGCTAACTCTCTGAAAGGGTTAATCGTAGTAAAAAAGCGATCTCTTCAAACTCCGCCCGCCGGATTGTTTGGGCTGTGTGCCTCAGAAATCACACCACTGCAGAGCCCGCCCTCTCCCCTCCGGGGCCCCTCACGGCCCCTCGTGGCCCCGCCCACCGCTGGACCACATTGAAATGGCTCTGATGTTGTTGTCAAACATTACAGTGTGCCGAGCATCCCTCCTCAGGTCCTTCAGCACGACCATCTCTAACGCAGCAGAGCAATCGGAGGCATAAACTAGAGACCTTCTGACTTCACTGTTTCAGAGCCAAACAGCAGCAGCAACATCTCTGACTTTAATATTATCATTATTACTACTTTAAGATCAGTGTAGCTACATGCAGCTTCCAGTTCGGCTGGACAACATGGGCCGACCGCGCATCGCCTCCTTGTTGCTCCTCTTCTGCTCCCTCATTCAGACATGTAAGTGTGTTTTTATTCATCCAATTATGTCATTAATTAGCTTTTTATTGCGCTTGGCATTCGTTTTAATCCCATTTAAAACCAGTGCCATGCTTCAGCTTTGTGTTATTTTCTACATGCATGTGTTTAAAATGTGATTTTGTTGAAGTGTTCAGAGAGGTGTGGGTTTACAAATGCCCACTCCTCTGACAGTACAGGATGCAAGGTGAAGGGGGGGAGGGCGCAATTATTCTCACAATGTAGGTCAAATTTCTTCCTCTCGCTGTTTCCAGCACAATGAGGTTTTTTTTTTACCCCCCCACTCAACCACATATTTCATTATAGGAATTATGAATCATGTGAGGGGACAATAATCCAAAATAATCAAAAGTAAAACAACTTTCTTTGCATCACAAATCATGTTATCTGCTTTGTTTTGGAACTACTCAATTGCATCATTCCTATAAATTTAATAAATATAACTCAGTATCACAGTTAACCTCTTTTTTTTTGACTCACAGTGATTTTCATTTAAAGGAGAGCAACCATTTTTCTTTTTTTTTTCACTCCATGCCGGTTTTTGAATGGAGCTGAATGTTTTGTGCTTTTCATTCATACACTGGCGCTCAGCAGGCCGTGCAGCCAATGAGAGTGTAGCAGTGTGAATACAGACTGTGCAAAGATATCAAGCGGGATTTCTGAGAAGAAAAAAAAAGACACATTTTTGAAGCCATTAATAATGTGGGAAATGGGCGCCACTTTAAATCCCTGCAGAAAACCCACCAGTAGGAAAAAACATTTTGGGTGAATCTGTTTTCATACATGATGCTACATCCAGCGTGTTTACAGGAGTCTTGTTTTTCTCCCATTACCTTAAACGCCCCGTATTGTGGTTATGAATGGAACCCCTCCAACTCCTCATCATCCAGTTCAAACACACAGGCTTTGTCCTGCTGCGACATTCCTCAAGTTTTTGGTTGTACACCCGGTTTGATGTGAAGTCACCGTCAGACGGGTTCCCAGTATGTTGGTTCTGGGAAACGGTGTGTGGTGAAACATGTTAGAACTGGTTGTCGCCCACACACACACACATTTCAACAACACGCCCACAGATGTGCGTGGTGATGAAACATGTCCGTCCAAAAATGTTGGGAAATAGTCGCCTGCTGAGAAATAGACTTTGAGCTGATTTATGACGAGAAAGAGAAGTCTGATTTTGAAGGATTAGGGGGTGTCTCTGCGCCCCCGATGGCTTCAAAATTAAAATACACTGCATGTCACAGACTGGGCAACAAACAGAGGCCGTCACTGATTTTGCACTAAATCAATACGGCTGCCGTTTGGTCCAGTTCGTCTGCCAAGGTCTGAACTTTAAGCCCTTTAAGCAAACAGCCGGTCAGAGTTGATTTTAGGTAACGAGTCGTCGGTTTCATGGAATGAGACCAGATCATGTTGGTGTTTTTCCCTTTCCTCTATTTCCCAACATTCAACTTAAAGCCGAATGACTCTGAGTTTCTTGGACTGTATTTGATCTCTTCTGGGTCACAGGGTTGGTCAACAGAAACGTTATCTTTATGAAAATTATCTTTATGGCGAGGGCAATAACACACACCGCTTTCTCATATTGTGAAGGAACGATTGGTTCAACAGTCTGAAGTGGATCTTTTACATCACACCTATGACACTAAAGCGACTGTTAACTCTCGTTTGAAGCCATATAAATACTACAACATGGGTAAAAACATCCTCAACCGGCGGCCGCTTAAAAACACACCTTTTTAAGTAACCTTTTAACCACAGCCAGAGCGCCGGCCATGACGACAACAACAGATGTTTGACTTCACCATGAAGGATTTATTATTCTGTAAGGCACACAGAGCAGTGAATAATTCATGAGTTGGACAGAAGCTTATGAAAACCCACCCATTCATATTTAATGATTTTTTTTAAATCCTTCTTTATTTTTTAAATAAATAAATTTGTATGTGGACATGGAGATGCTAAATGGCGAGCTCCTGGTGGGTGTTTCCTTGTGGTGGGGTAAACACCTCCCTCTGCCCCCCCTTGTTCAGAAACAGGTGGCGATCCAGGATCTGGAGCCCAGAGGGAGGAATAGCCTGGAGTACTTTTTCATGAAGTGCTGTTTCTCTGCTGTACAGTCTAATTGGTTCTTCCAGTTCAGTGGCTCTATCGGGGGCATTGGCGATGGGGGTTGGGAGGGCGGCTCTGAGTCTTCAGCAATTTAATTTTTTTTCCATCAGGCACCATGAAAACTGGAATATCTGATATATTGTCGTTGTGACCTTGTGATGTCAGCAAAGCCAGATAAACGCAGGGTGGGCTGTTATCAAAACGTACAGTATCCATGTTTGACTAAGAGCGGGACCATTTATCTGCCCCCTGTTTAAACAAATACCAGGCACGTGTGGGGTTGTGCATGTGTGTGTCATGTCAGAGTGATTACCTCCCGGCTCCCTTTCTCCTCTGGAAGCAGATTTATTGCCATCCTTGAATACACAGCCCCTCCCATACATGCGATAAAACCTGACGGAGGCTTCAAATGTGAACTTAAACCAACTTCATAAAAGTCTCAAATTCGACATTTCAACAAGTGTTGGTGACGAGAATAAACTTAGGTTGTGTTTCCTCCTGGACGTTCCTCTTAAACAGCCAAAAGATTTACATTATTGTCATTTTCCAGGAATTTATTCTGTTATGAATCGATTGCTGTCAATTGTGACACTGGCTGCCGTATATAAACCCGAATGTCTTTTGTAATCCCCTGAGCCTTTTCTACCAGCTGGTTGAAATTTCAGTTTTTTTGTGACATGTCTTGTCAACAATAAGATGTATTAAAGCCAATCAAATTGGTACAGATGTTCATTCTCCCCCTGGAATCAATCTGACTGTCTTCACATGTTGACATTCATGTTTTTGGTGTGATTGTTTTTGAGTTGATTGCCATCAAATTTGGTACAGATTCAAAGTGTTTCCAGAGGATAAAGAAAAGCTTACCGATTCCACTTTAATAATCCGCTAACTTTCCCCCACCTACGTGGTAAGGTGACATTTTGTTCATTTGTTTCGTTTTTGAGGCATGTCAGCATCCAATTTGGTTATTGCCATTCAGTTTGGCCCACATTCTCTCGGTCCCCAGAAGATCAATCCAACTGACTTCAGTGACCTCCAGGTTGTTCCTCAAGTGCATTTGAGTGAAAAGTCCTGACTACTCTTTGATGGATTTTTGACAAATCTTCTCCAGATGTTCATGGTCCCTTCAGGTTTCATTTTCCCTTTAGCGCCATCATCAAGTCATTGTCCTATATTTAATGAAATACTTTATAGTTAATACCAAATAGGCGTTCAAACAAGTTTGATATTACCATCAGCCTCAGAAGTGTTAGCATGCTAGCACACTTAGCAAAAAGTTAAGTGATGGAATTGTGATGCTTGCACTGCTAGCCCAAAGCACTGTTAAGTAGAGTGTCACAGAGAAGCTAACACGCCTTTCTGTTCTTGATTTATCGCGTTTTTCTGTAATAATTAATTATGAAACTTTCCTTTAAATGCAGCTTCCTCTTTGTTTATAGGGAGTCATACCTCGTCTACCTGCACTGTTGTTAATTTACTGCTCTGTGTGCCTTTGAATTGCACCCCGGGGACAAATAAAGTTTTTTTGAATTTGAATTTGAATCATGTTGTTGGATTCTTTTTTTTTTTTGTTAAGATGTATTTTTTGGGCTTTTTGTGCCTTTAATGCAGAGAGAGGACAGTGGATAGAGTCAGAAACCAGAGAGAGAGAGGACAGTGGATAGAGTTGGAAACCAGGGAGAGAGGACAGTGGATAGAGTCAGAAACCAGAGAGAGAGAGGACAGTGGATAGAGTCAGAAACCAGAGAGAGAGGACAGTGGATAGAGTCAGAAACCAGAGAGAGAGAGGACAGTGGATAGAGTTGGAAACCAGGGAGAGAGAGAGGACAGTGGATAGAGTCTGAAACCAGGGAGAGAGAGAGGACAGTGGATAGAGTCTGAAACCAGAGAGAGAGAGCGGGGAATGACATGCGGAAAGGGGCCACGGGTGGAAGTGAACCCGGGCCTACCGCTCGAGACGAGAGTCTCAACACATGGGACGCGCGCCCTAACCATTGTACCACCAGCTCGCCCCATGTTGTTGGATTCTTGATAGATGAAAACCAAAACAGAGTCCCTTATAGCTGAACTTTCTGTTTATGTCTCTGTGTTGTAGATGCGTTGACTACGTGTGGAACCAGGCAGTTCCAGTGTGGAAACGGGAAATGCATCACCATCAGATGGGTGTGTGACGGTACAGACGACTGTGGCGACGGAACAGATGAACTTCCTGGTACCTGCTGTGAGTAGCCAACGACGCTTCTCAAAATAAAGAGGTTGAAATGATCGCTGTTAATCCCAACAATCCCTCAGTCGGACGATTATGTAGTCTTAACGGCCTTTTGTGTATTTCCCCCGTAGCTGCCAGAACATGTAGGACGACAGAGTTTAGCTGTGCAGATCGACTTAACCAGTGTGTACCGAGCTCCTGGCGCTGCGATGGAAAAGCAGACTGTGAGAACGGAGCTGATGAAGAGAGATGTGGTGAGTAACTTAAGGCGCCAACATTCACCAAACTTGATTTCTTGGAGAATCCAAATCTTCATTTGTCTTCCTGTTCCTGGCTTCTCGTGTCTTACTGTGCTTATTCTCTCTCGTAGCGCCAAAGCAGTGCACGAACACGGAGTTCCGCTGCAGAAACGGCCAATGCGTGTCTGCATCGTTCGTGTGCGACGACGAGGCGGACTGTGACGACGGCAGCGACGAAGCCTCCTGCCCGGCCGTCACCTGCAGCGCCGCCTCCTTCCGGTGCAACAACACCGTTTGCGTACCGAACCTCTGGGCCTGCGACGGCGATGCTGACTGCCCCGACGGCTCCGACGAGTGGCCAAGTAACTGCGGCGCGAAGAAACCCGACGCCGGTCCCGTTCATCGGTGCTCCTCGTTGGAGTTTCGCTGTGGAAGTGGGGAATGCATCCACAGTAGCTGGAAGTGTGACGGCGGTGCAGACTGTCACGATCGATCGGATGAAGCAAACTGTGGTACGCCTTGTTCTTTTCCTGTTAGTTACATGTTGCTGCATAATGATCTAGCAAATACTTCAATCTGATTGGCTGCAAGTTGTCCATTAATTCCTTAGAATAAGGCACCTACTAAGTTGTTTTCTTGGGGCTGTCTTTTCCCTTTTCCAAACTCCATTGGCTCTGCAGAGTCCCTCTGCACCTTTAAGAAAAAGCTAAAGACCCAGCTCTTTCATGAATACCTACTGACTTAATGATGATGGTCTCCATATTATTGATGATGATGATGGTAATGACGATGGTTTTTGTTTGATAACGACGACTTATAAGATGGTTTCTATACTGATTAGAGCTCTCAAGAACTGCCCTCAATGTTGTGCTTTGCCTCTGGTCACTTCCTGTCAGCACCTGTGATCCAATCAGACTCAAAGCTGATCGTTTGCTCTTACTCACATTGTTCCCTTTTTTCTAGATCCTTGCTTGTGTTGTTCTTACTCTCTGATGTACGACGCTTTGGAGAAAAGCGTCTGCTAAGAGAATTGTAGAATTGTAGAATGTACCAACCAATTTCAATACAATTTGTCTTGATGGCTCGTCAAAAACATTTTGATCGCAAAACACATTAAAACAACATAGTGGTGTTGTTCTTTTGTTGTGGAACTGGCCATGGTATAAGCAGTATCACGCCCCTTGAGGTGTCTTAAATCTGGAGTTCATGGACTCCAATCTATCGTCCAGAAATTCCTAGTAATGGAAGCCTCGTTGGGCATTATCTTTTTACATCTAACTTTCAACGTTTAATCTCTTGTACTCATTCCAATTGGCTACTAGCCCGTCCCACCTGCCATCCTGATGAGTTCCAATGCGGCGATGGCACCTGTATCCACGGTAGCCGCCAGTGCAACCATCAATACGACTGCAGGGACATGAGTGATGAAAGCGGCTGTGTCAACGGTACGAAACCACCTCCCAAATGTTTCCTACTCTGGTCTACACAGATGCCTTTTTGACTGCAAGATTACTAGTGTGTGTCTGTAACCTGATCTTTTCTTTCTGTCTCGTCCATCATCTTGAGCAGCAACCCACTGTGAAGGCCCCTCAAGGTTTAAGTGCCGCAGTGGAGAATGCATTAGCATGGAGAAGGTGTGTGACCGGCAGCGTGATTGCAGGGATTGGTCGGATGAGCCTCTTAGGGAATGTGGTGAGTACAGAAGCCTCTCATTCATAACTGTCGGGTTAATTACTACTTCTGTGGACGTAATGAGAGTGTCTGCTGCTTGAGAGTGCTAGTTACTGTACATCCTCCAAAAAAGACCTTTTCTTCTTCCCTCCACAGGCTCCAACGAGTGCCTGTACAACAATGGCGGCTGCTCTCATATTTGCAATGATCTGAAGATTGGCTACGAGTGCCTGTGTCCTGCTGGATTCCTTTTAGTGGACACCAAACGTTGTGAAGGTAACAGCTTTTCATAAAGTTACTACTAGAAGTAGCCCACATGCTAAAGTATCCTCTCATTGACTGTTTTCACATGGTGTCCATTTTCCTCCATTGGCAAAAGTCAGGTTTGGAAGCTCAAATCAAGTATAAATCATGTAGCTGTGTTCAAGGTTGGATGCTGTAAAAACATGGTGAATCTGGCAAATTGTTTTAATTGTACTATTAGGCAAAATATTACAATTAATAGATGGTGAAAGACTGGTTAGATTTTCTGTTATTTGTTCTTTTAGAAAGAGCCGTTTTCCTTCTAATCTCAGGAATGACGTGGGAAAAATGGCCAATCAGTGGCGGTCTTGATTCAAAATCCAGAGTCCGCCAAGTCCGAGACCTTCAAAAAACGCTTTGTAGACCGGTCTCGAGACCAAGACCGTTTTCAAATACTACAAAATTAGTTTGACACAAAGCTAGATAATAGTTAAAGAGTTATTTTCTTCAGTTTCCATTGGGATTCTCTACATCGGTTGTCTTTTCAGTCGCTGATTAAGCATTAAAATATTAATAGATTGACAGATTTACTATAAAAACTTGCAGCCTTGAACACAGCAGTCCGCCAAATGGCCACATTGGCCATGTGGAACATGATGAACTTCAGTCAGATAAACAAACGATGCCAAGAAATCTGTTTACTATTTGGTAAATGTATTCATGGAATTCACTTTGTACGAGATAAAGAGAGATGTCATAATTATTATTGACGTAGTGACTCAGCTTTTTGTTCCACTGTCATGTATGTTTCATCCCTTTTACCCCCCCGCCTCTCGTCTTTCCATCAGATATCGATGAATGTGCCGAACCTGACACCTGCAGCCAGATCTGCATTAACCTGATAGGCAGTTATAAATGTCAGTGTGAGGAGGGATACCAGGTCGACCCAGCCACCAAAGCCTGCAAGGCCATCGGTAAATGTCAGAGCTGTGTGTCTCATTGTTATGCAAGAGTATCTCAAACATTCAGTTTGACCAGATCTCTTCAAAGATATCAAATTTGGATCTAAGCTGAATTTAATTCTTTCCATAGTGTATATCTTATAGACTACATCCATCCATTCATTTGTTGTTGGTGTGTCTTTCTGAAGCCATTTTCTGGTCAAAACTTTTTTACTTGCCACCAGTAAAACCTTTAATATGCACTTATCCTGTTTGACATCCTGTCTTTATAACATTTTAACGCAGAAATTGGACCATAAAAAAATGGAATTACCTCCATACCAATAGGAAAAAGAATAACTAAAACTCCATTTGTGTTCTGTTTGCTAACTTTGTCCCCATTGGTACACAAGTGAAAATAAAAGCCAAACATACATGCTTTTATTTTGTTAAAAAAAGGGAAATAGAATTTTGGTTTGACTGTAATCCAGGTAAAAAATTAACCCATCCACTCTGATATTTCAGGTACGATAGCCTACCTCTTTTTCACCAACCGTCATGAAGTCAGAAAGATGACTCTGGACAAGAGCGAGTACACCCGAGTCATCCCCCGTCTCAAGAGCGTCGTGGCCGTTGACATGAACATGGCCGCCAAAGAGATCTACTGGTCAGACATCTCCAACAAAAAGATCTACAGGTGAGAGAGAGAGAGACAGAAATCTGAATGAAATCCTTCATGTTGTTGTTCTCTTTACTCAAACGCTTCATTTCTAATCCAGAGCTCCGATGGACTCGGCTGAAGACTCGACCACTCACAGCGCCGTCATAAACAGCGGCATCGATGCTCCTGAAGGAATTGCCTTTGACTGGATCCACGGGAACCTCTACTGGACTGACAGCATCCGCAGCACCATCTCCGTGGTAACCGCTGACGGTAGCCGCCGGAAAACCCTCTTCAGGCAAAACTTATCGAAACCTCGCGCCATTGTGGTTGATCCCCAAAACAAGTACGTCTAACATCTTTTCTAGACTTCCTCAGTTAATGTATTCAGTCAGATAGTTTGTATTTATGACCTCATATAGACATGATCTAGATTGCACTTGTTATCTCTTTGAGAGTGACCCAACATTGATCCATAAATTGTCAGTACCAAGTCATTTTAACAGGCAGAAACCTTGAGCAAAACCAGACGTGTAGTCGAGCAACCATCTTCCAAAACTAACAGTAAATAATATTTTCCTTCTCTGTTTCCTCAAAGCTTCATTTACTGGACGGACTGGGGGAATTCCGCAAAGATTGAGAAGGCAGGTCTGAACGGAGGAGACCGCACCGCTCTGGTTACCGACAACATCGAGTGGCCCAATGGGATCACGCTTGGTATGTTCTAGCATTCATTTGTAAAGCATTAACTTTTAATCTTGTATCTTCCTCATCATTGGGGAGTTTGTAGATGGACTAGAGACACATGGTGAAGTGTATTTTACAGAATATGTGACCTTTAAGTTTTGCACAAGCTCAAATCTTTTGTTTTACTTAAATTATGTGAACGCCAGCGGTCACTAACATCCGACCTCTTGACCCCCTCTGCCCCCTCCTCAGACCTGCTGAACCAGCGGCTCTACTGGGTGGACTCCAAGCTGCACACCCTCTCCAGTATCGACGTGCAGGGCGGTGGTCGACGCACCCTCATCATCGACGAACACAACCTGGCTCACCCACTGGGTCTCACTGTGTTTGAGGTAAATGTTCATCACCTGATTCATTTACAACATGCCATAAACTCCATATAACACGTGTTTTTATCACTGCTGCTACTGTCATTATTAAAGTGTGGCTGTTCTCTGTGCTCGTAGGAGAGAGTGTTCTGGACAGACGTCAGTAACAACGCCATCCTCAGTGCCAACAGGCTGACAGGTGACGACATCAGACCAGTGGCGGAGCACCTGTCGTCACCAGAAGACATTATTCTCTACCATAACCTCAAACAGCCTGCTGGTAAGAGACAACGAAATCAAATGATGTAGGATGTCTGACAAACTTCATCAAACTTCTTCTCGATGGATCAGCAACTGAAAGAACATGTTCACATTTGAAAGTGGAAATTCTGGAGAGCCATTAGCCATACATCAAATTAAACCAAAATATGTAATCACCTTCAGGTCCCAGTTAGACAACAGCTAATGTTAGCATTCAACCACTTATCAGCTCAGGGGAAATTGTGTTATTTGACTACAATTTGGCCCTCTGGCAGTGAGAATTAAGTTAATGTGGCCCTTGCTGTGACCAAAGTTGCCCATCCCTGTCTTAGCTAGTGTTAGCTAGAGAGTGGCTGAAATCTAACGTTAGCATTTGTCTGGCTGCGTAGCCAATGAGGTCAAGCTTTTTGTTTTTACTTGAAAGATGCTGTGAAACAGATTAGTTTAGGCTAGCATCGAGACTTGGAAATGGAAAACGGCTGACTTCCCTTTTGTTTCTAGCTGATTATTGAGCCTCAGAGTTGCTGATTGGTAGATTATGTTTTACCTGTTAGGCTAGCTGTTATAGTCTTTTAGCCTAGCTAAGACAACCGTCCACTTGCTAACAAGCTGAGCTCATTAGCTTACATTTAGTATGAGAATAATGTCAGTTTTCTCTCTTTGCTATATGATTCGAATAATTTAAAATGTATTGGTAAAGTTTTAGGGCTTTTAAAGACATTTCCCAAAGTTTACTTTGACACCTGTTTTCTGTTGCAGGTAGGAACTGGTGCCAGGTATCCCACTGTGAGTTCATGTGTCTGGCAGCTCCACAAGTTGGCAGACATCCCCCGAAATACACCTGCGTCTGTCCAGATAACATGATGCTAGCCAGGGATATGAGGACATGTGTGCCTGGTATGTATAAGAGGATAAATGTATTGTGTTGTTCTGTCTCAAGTTCTAAAGTCCACACTAAACCTTACGTCAAAACGGGTTAGTTTCTGACTTAAGTTGCGTCATTGTTGGTTACCATGGAGACAAGTCTCATCTTAACTAGTAGAGCGTAACGTCCAGACTTCTCGTGTCTGAACGGACTAACCTCTGTTTACTGATGTTAATCCACAAACATGGTGTCTCTAAAATATGACAAAACCTAAAGCCTAAATCTGCAACCAGCATGAAATGAAACTGGTGACATGAAGTGGTTAAATCGTCAACTTCAACATAAGGTTATTTAACGGTACTCTGTTGTTGGACGGATGAAATGATCTCCTGTCATGGAAAACTAAAGCAAGACTACATATAAAAGTCATCATATTTCTGAGGGATGTAATCTATGATGGGGAACAAAGTGTAGACACCAAACAGCCGGTAAAACCCTCTGCTCCTCCTCATCCCCCAACTTATCCCTCCTTTCACGACCATCACCATGACAACCATATTTTACAGAGGACTGTACACCTGTACACAATTCCAGAAATCATCATCCATGTCTTATAGGTACAGTTCTTAAAAACTCATTTTAGGCAGTTCTATTTGTGAGTCTCACCCGCCTCCTGTGTTGGTTCTTCATCAGCTGTTCCTACACCTGAAGCCCCCGCACAGCCTCAAGTTCCAGATACCGACCCGCCTCCTCAGCCGACAGCACCACGTAGCACCACACCCAAACCGCAGGCCCGCACCACACCTAAGCTGCAGGTCCCCACCACCACAGCGCCCGTCGAGACCACCAGAACTCCAGCCAGGCCTGCCCCACGCACCACCAGACCCCCTCTCAGGACCACCACACCTGAACCAAGGACGACGACACCCGAGCCAGTGAAGATTCTGCAGACCACCACGGAGTCTCCAGTCACGTCTCCAGGCAAGTTGAAGTTGTCCCGACTTTGAATTTAATTTATTTTACAAGGACAACGTAGTTAAACACACAGGGAGCTGAAGTGACGCATACAGGGCAGCATCTGGCTAAGGGTGTTTGCAAAGTTTACCAGATGATATATGGTCAACTTTTGCACTTTTGTTATCCGACATGTTTTTCAACAACTGATATAACGAGCTGAGGATGTTTTGGGGACGCTGCTGACGTCAAACATACACAGAATATACGTTGTGTGTGTCGGTGGAGGGTTTCATGGTAAACACACACTGAGGTCTTTAAACTCCAGCTACATGGATCATTAACTTCTTCCTTTGTTTTTACTTTTTCATTCAGATTCAAGACCTGATTTTGCGGCAGTTGTACCCAACCCGGCCTCCACCACCCCGCTGGCTCTCTATATCATCTTACCTCTCGGTGAGTTGCTTTACAGTTGACTTAAAAAATAAAAAAGAAACAACAGCAGCTAAATCTTTAATTTGTAACTTCTCCCCTTTGGCGACTTTTCCGCAGTGATTGTTTGCATTGTTGCTGTTGGAGGAGTGCTGCTGTGGAGGAACTACAGACTCAAGAACACCAACACCATTCACTTTGACAACCCGGTCTATCAGAAAACCACCGAGGACCAGGTGCACATTTGGAGGAGCCACAGCCCTGACGGTTACTCCTACCCAAAGGTGAGTCCCTTTGATTCATAGGTTTAGATTTTACAGTGTCAACCACCTTAAACCAGGCGTACACTACCATTCCAGCCGGATGTAGTTTCTGAGCACCGTAGTGTACATGCACATACAGGCAGGATGGTTTATCACCGGTCAGCTGCTTCCGATCAGTCAGATGAATTTCTGCCATGTTTGATATTTTGATTGTACGACTGCACACACTCGCACAGTGAGAGCAGAGCCACAAGCAGGGCTTTTTTCCTCCTGATTAAAAGAAATGGCAAACCGTCAAGACAGAATTTGAAAGCACCTCGGCAATAGCAGGCATGCTTGTTCGATGTGTCTTCCCCTCCGATCACAAGAGATATGAACAGAGAAACGTTTGCAGAAAATCACAGCAGACCTCCAGCTGACAGGAAGTATGTGTTGAGTGTGTGAGTGTGAGAGGGTTTTCTGTATTTTTCATTTGAGCTGTGCATATGACACAACCGTCTGGAGAAGTTTTCAAAGAAAAAGCTTACTCACAGTTGTCAGCGCTCTGTCCTGATTGAACTAGTAAGGTCTGAGTTCTCAGGTCGGGCCAAACAAAGGGAAAGTGAGCTTTGGTCGTGCAGTGTGAGGTGATGCTCCACCACGATTTTAATCCCATAATACTGTGAACTCAGGGCTGAATTCCTCCTTCAGAAGCTTCATATGTATCCTCACACTGACGTCCATGTTTGTGTTTTCTTTCCCTTCAGAGACAAGTTGTGAGCTTGACTGAGGAGGCAGACAACCCGGCCTTCACGGAAAACTGAAAAAAGAAATGAGCAGCGTGGAAAGAAGAGCCTTGGTGATAAGCTACCTGAGAGGTCCTCTTGCATTGTTACCTCACACTGCACAAAGAAAAGAAAGAAAAGGGGGCTAAAGCCAGGATGAGACAATGCCGAGAAACAAACCTCTATATCCTCACAGAAACACAAGCGCTCTCCAGCGGAGAAACCAGGGTCAAGCTCCTCTGTTAATTTCAGGTTGAACATTGTTTCTTCCATCAAGTTCAAAAACAACTCCTCAGCAAGTCATACCAAATCAAACAGACAATCCAGCATTGTTGTTCCTTCTTATAACTGTGATCCTGATGGTGTAGCTGGAGAACTGTGTCATGTTGAAGACACTGTGTGTCGTCTGATCAACTGAGATCATTTATCAACTGTGAATTTTCTTGAACTCTTGAGAGGTACGATTCACAACTCATTTTTGTAAATACCACTTTTAGTTATTTTTGTAGGTTCATGGAACAGTACAAACGGATTTTTCTTTTGTGGTCATGCAGATACGAGTATGCTAGAGAGGAGCCAAACAGAGACAGTAGTTTAAGTTATCTCCAGTTTTACAGAAGATGCTTAGTGGATTTTGTTATCTTTGGACAAAGCTATTCTGTGTTTACCCTTTTTCCATCCTTTTGCTAAATTAAGCTATGCTAATATATCCAGCGCTAGCATATTACTTGCTGCATTCATGAGCTCCTCGGATGGTCCCGGTGTCTGAGTTGGGAAGTCGTTCCTCCGACTTTTGTGTCTTTACATGCTTTCAATTTGGAAAGTTGGAATGATGTAACAAAAAAATATATTTTTTTTTAATCAGGGTTGAATGCTAATAATTACAAACATATTGCTTAAATATACTAGTCGGAGTCTTTCTATGTTGACATGGTCATACCATAAAGTTAAGTGCAATATGTGAATTTATTTAAAGTTTTCCAAATCATCTTTTGTCCGCCATTTTGTAAACGAAGTCAAGTCTGGCACAAATCTTTCCTGAGTTTCTGAGTTGTTGTTCCGACATGGGCAGACGTTCAGGAGCATTTTCCAACTCTGAAACTCGTTCTTCCGATGTGTCCGACGCCACATGAATGCAGCGTTATCCCACAAATGTGAGCGTGATGTCAATCTATTCATACAACTCTCAGCCAAGAAAGTGAACAAGAATTTTCAGAAATTAAACTATTTCTCTGAGAGCCTCAAGGAAAAGTAAAGTTTAGTGTACAGTAAGTCATATGAGTCAACCTGTGTGACCTCAATTAGACTGTTCAGAGTTTTAGACCAGTTATTGCCTCAGTAGTGGAGAGAAAATATCCAATAGGACCTGAAGACGCTGCTGTAGTTTACATTAAAAACCACACGTGACACTGTGTTTCAGCCTTGATTTAACCTGTGATAGCCCTCAACATATGGTCACAACACGCCACCAGCAGCGGTCTGCTGATTTGTGATGTGCTGTCTGTGCACCGGAGAGCCATCTTTAAATTTTCCCTCTCAATGCCTCTCTTGGGAGGGCGGGCCAGCACATTCCTGAGAGACTGAAAAGCTTTGATGCGGCCACGTGTGACCAATTGGGTCAATGCTAAAGCTTCTGCACCGCGGCACGTGTTTATTTACATCCTCCCTCAAGACCAGAACTTGAACTTGACTTACACTAGCATTCCTGACAAAACAAAGCCATGTGCCCCATCATGGTGGTTCAAAAACACACATTGGTGTTTTTTTAAAGAAATTTGTGCCTTTGAATGATGTAGTTTGTTCATTAATTCATGTTGGTGCTATTGAGATCAGTGGATTTTTAATTAATGAGAAAACTTCTGAATCTGTATGTGAAGTCATTTGATATTCACAGACTAACAGTGCAGGTTGATCGTGTAAATATTATGTTCATAAATGTAAATATTTTGTTCTTTGTTGTTTTTGGGTAATACTATCACTGTTCTAGACTTTGTTGTAAACTTTTGAACATTTGATGTAAATAAATAAATGCTTCTATTTATTATAGAATCACCAGCGTGTGGGTTCAGTTTTTTATACACTTCTGTCTAAATGTCATTTTTAGCTCTGATATTTAACCTGAATAAAGTAGATCGTTTACGAGTTTAGCTGGTTGTCATTAGCCAACTGGTCAATGTCAACATTTTCTCGGTGTAAGCTAACTATGTAATGAAATAGTTAACCATGGATAACTTTCAGCATAGTCAGTATTTCAAACTGGGATTATTAGCCAACTTAAATGTTATCAGTTGTTTTTAGTTTCAGCTTTTTCAACTGTTTATAAGCTAACTATTCATCTTTTCATCTTACGGCTACTTTAAGCTAGCATCAACAACTGTCTATCTATCTAAAACTTAGCTTATCTATTTTACTTTTAGAATAGCCGGCATGATTTTAGATAACATTTCCGACTGCTAATCATTAGCCTACATTAGGCTTTTTCTACCCTTTACTCCGATTTTAACTTGCTTTTTGTTTTGCCAGTGGTCAATCACTTTTCACGAATCATTTTACATTTTTATCAAAAAAAAAGTAAACTATCTACAAATGTGTTTATTCACCTGTTAAATACCTGAAACCTTTTGTTTACTGGTGGGATAATCATTTAGCCTACATTTGGCTCACTTTTTAAACAGTTAATCACTTAAACAAATGATTTCAACTTTTTACAACTTGAGCTTCACTGTTAATCTGTCACTTGAAATTTACTCCCCCAACATTAAGTGAATGACTACTTTAAGCTAAATATTTATGCATTTTTTATAGACAATAATTCTTTAAAAATATCTCAAATCAATTATTAATTCCCACAAAGTAGTGAGGCTGTGAGGCTTACTTTTTGGGTCTTCAGGGGCTGCTGTACATTCATTCAGCATCCTAATAACGTTGGGATACTTGGATCTTCTTAACAGATACATGTGATGATGTATTTCACAATAAAAACCTCAGCTGTTACTCTTTAGTCATATTAAGTTGAAGTTGTGGTTAAAGTAGAACGTGTTCAGAAACACTGAGTCCAACTATGTCATGATCTATCCTTCTAAGAAATGTTTTACTTGTGAATATTGTGATGGATGTTTTTGGTTCTGTTTTCTCACATGGAGCAAAGCCACGTCTTACTTTTCTTTGTTGTGGCTCAAACTGATTAATGACTGCTGAGAGGATTTGAAAAATGTTCAGCAGCATATTCCCCTGTTTCCATCCAACTGCTTTGGTATGCAGACATGGCAGAAAACATAAAGAGAGGTGTTTTTTCTTTTTTTTTGCCTCTCTCTTATTTTCACAGGGGGGTCGGTGTGGGGGTGGGGGGTGGGGGGGTCGGGCTGTGCTTTTGTAGTTTTTCGGTGGAAAACAGACCCTCTTTCTTGGAAGGTAAGGTCGTCACAGTGAAAGGCAAAACCACACACGTTTTTTTAGGAAAGTCTCCCACACACATGTCCAGTAAAAAACAATCCGAGCATGTGAACGGCTGGTTTGTTGTCATTTATTTACACACAAAGTCAAATATGATTACGTAAGAGTGCAGCCTGGAAAGTCTAGCACAACTTTTTATGCATTCGCAGAAACAAAAACAGTGCTCTCAAAATACATGAAGTAAAACGTACTTTTTTCCTTCATGTGTAAATTGTATTAATGTATTTTACTTGGTGAGGAAAATGCAATTCAAAAAACAAAACCAGAAGGTGCAAGTTCCAGGCGCACATTCATGACCCACTGAAAACGGCGTCCTATGTCCAAAGTCACTATTTAAAACACAAAGTGAAATGGGCGACATCAAGATGCAAAGAATGTTACCATCAGCCAAAATAGTTAATTCGGACAAAAGGCAAGGCGAACAGCCAATCATAGATCAGGATTCTGCGGTGGCCAATCTGATGTCTACGATGGCCCTGCCCACCCTCTGGCTCCGCCCCTAAGGACTCCTGACATTAACTGTTGTTTACCTTT
Source organism: Labrus bergylta (assembly GCF_963930695.1). NCBI lineage: Eukaryota > Metazoa > Chordata > Actinopteri > Labriformes > Labridae > Labrus > Labrus bergylta. The sequence continues at coordinate 1,461,226 of NC_089210.1, read as the reverse complement.
ACAAAAAAAGAATTCAGATTGCAGTCTGATTGGTTGAAAACATTTAGTCAACGATCCCCTCTGAAGATCAGGTTGCATCTATTAAATTATATATTTTATTACAGCTTTCATTGTACAACAACAGCTATCAGAAAAACGAGGGTAGAACTAACCCGCTTTTTGACCCTTATAATCTGTGGTCAACCCTCACATGTGCAGAGGTCAAGGCTGACGAAGAACGGAAATGTTGAGCTGATAACAAGAAGAGATGCAGTGACACAGGTGAAGAAACAAAGTTCATGCTACACTTTTAGATCTCCTTTTTAGGAACATATGATTCTGTGTATAAACCACCATGTATGACATTCCCATCGGTTTAAATTGAAACACTCCTTAAAGCAGATATTAAGCCTCCAGCATCCTGCGGTACATTTGCTTTTTGTTTGCACAGACTGCAATAAAATAATCTGTGCTTCAAAGAAAAGGTGGATCTGAATTCTTCAACGTGATTAATCATTGATTTTGCTGAAAAGGTCAAGTACATAGGGTTGTCTTGTTCCAGTTACTCCCACAGATAAATGGAAAAAGTGATTTTTACTCCAAAAAACGTTGTGTTCAGCTCAAAGAACGACCTGTTTCTCCGTTTGTAAACATAACATTTCTTCCAATTGTGAATCATAAGTTTACATTTTGGTGCAAGTTCCTAAAATCCTGTGTTTGGGACACAATGACCCCAAAGTGTGAGGCTACCACACTGCCTCTCACCTGATCCTACATAGATAAAATCAAAAAGTCAGGTGTATAGTCACTGGACCATCACTGACCTTTGATCAGAGTCAGATCAGCGGGGGATCACGCCACTGACCGGACAACAGCATGACTAACACAATATTTAATCAAAGAAGCTTTAGGTTTTAAACCTCCTGACAAACCGTTACACCGCGAATAACTGAAAAAAAAAAGACAAAAACAAGTTTTCCTCCAACACCTTCATTTACATCCTAAACGGGCTGACGGTTTAACTTTATTCTCAACAATTCAAATCCTGAAATCTTTACAATTGTTGGCAATATTTCAGCTCTGTGCTTTGATTTTGTTTTTTATTAATATATAATTATATATTAAGAGTCTCCGTTATTGTCAGATCCTTCATCAAATCAAAACTGATGAGTCATCAAAACATTCACCCCCCTGTACAGTGTGTGTCCATCGAGACATGAGCTAATCACACCTATTTGGTTTTTTGAACCAGGCTGTAAACATGTTCATCTCTGCTGTAAAAACAGGCTTTTTAGAATGGGTGTGTATGTGACTTCCTGTGCTTCTGCAGCCAGCCTCTAGTGGACACTCCAGGAACTGCAGGATATGTACACTCCAGCATCGTCTTCATTTGTCAACACCTGAGATTGCCCCTTGTTACATACAATATGACCAGTCTGATAATTTTACTTAAGCTCTGTATTCACTTAGCTTCAGTTTCTTTTTTAAATACTTAGACAGATTGATATATTTAAGTTTTTTATTCTGGGTATCTAAGGGTCGTTGTTAGTCTACTATAATGCATGACAAATAGCAACATGCGTGCTTATGAATCTTTTTGTTTCCTTAAAAACAAATCAAGAATAAAAACCTACAATCTCTCATAAACATATTACAAATCACATTTCCTTTTGTTGATTATATTATTTGGAAAATATAGAAGATAATCAGTCGTACAAATATCTTTAAAGACACTTAAATGAGTTCATGAAATACATGTTCTGTTGATTTGGTGTTTTTTATCACAAACTGTACAGTTGTTCTGATTTTCCAGGTAAATAGTTGAGCTATGAGGGACAAAAAATGACTAAAGTATAAATAAATAAATAAATAAATGTTGGGAGAAATGCATACAATAATGTATAAATAAATAAATGATTAAATAAATGCATCAATAAATAAATATATAAATAAATATATTCATATATGTCAATTAAGTGGGCTGTCCTAACATTACTAAAGTAGGATTGGTCAATTTTGAAAAACAGACAGAAGCAAATTTACAGATATACTTTTCCTCTTACGACCTGGTATAAATAAATAAATAAATATATAAATAGCCTTTTTCATTAACAAAGTGTATTTATTATTTATTCATTGATGTATTGTTTTCAGCATTTATATATTTATATATAAAAGAATCCCTCCATTCCCCCTCAAACCCCCACACAGGACTGCCTCACTGGACTGTAAAATACAATATAACATACATCACAAATGTGCAATATATTTATCTGTATAGTAATTTTACTCATAGCTTTTCTTTTTATATCTATTTATATCTGCACCTTATTTTTTATTTTTCTATGTAAATACTTGCTGCTGTTTTTTATCCTGCACTACAACGAGACAAATGCAACGAAATTTCGTTCATATCTGCACTGTAAAGTACAAGTTTGAATGACAATAAAGAAAGTCTAAGTCTAAGTCTAAGTCTAATTTATTGATGCATTTATTTATTTATTTATTATTTATACATTATTGTATGCATTCCTCCCAACATTTATTTATTCATGAATTTATTTATTTATTTATACTTTAGTCATTTTTTTGTCCCTCACAGCAACACGACAGCAACTTAGAAAACCTGTTTTCAGCAACTTGGTGCCAGCGCGCCCTCTAGAGGGGAAACCGCATCATCTATGACGTATGCACCGGAAACCACGTGGTCCAGCTTTTACACCACACACACGCATGGAGCTGCTGGGATGACTTCTCAGTAGGAACAACCAAAACACAAAGTTATATTATTCATCGACACCATGGCGGGCAAATCGGAATTTAAAATCAACTCCAAGTTCGCTCAGAAATATGAGAAATACCGACAGAAAGAAGAACTGCAGAGACGTGAGTGTGACGCTGCTAACGATGCTAACGATGCTAACAGCATAACGTGGGGAAAGCGTGGCCAGCTTACTGTGTGTGTGTGTGTGTGTGTGTGTGTGTGTGTGTGTGTGTGTGTGTGTGTGTGTGTGTGTGTGTGTGTGTGTGTGTGTGTGTGTGTGTGTGTGTGTGTGTGTGTGTGTGTGTGTGTGTGTGTGTGTGTGTGTGTGTGTGTGTGTGTGTGTGTGTGTGTGTGTGTGTGTGTGTGTGTGTGTGTGTGTGTTGCAGTGAAGGATAAATACGGAGACCAGGCGGATGAGAGTCAGTCTGAAGATGAGTCCAGCTCTGATGACAGTGAAGTGGTGAGCACATTAAACAAGAGCAACGAAGTCACACATGTAACTGTGCCACATTTAACCATACAGGCTCATTTTCATCTGGCAGGTTGATGACGTTTAAGAAAACATTAAAAGGCAAACAGGAAAATGCAGAAAGACACAAGAACATATAAGCATAACAAATAAAATAATGATAATATATTGTTTTTTAAAAAGAGGCTGTGACACGTGTATTTATTTATTTCTTTGTCTGCCTTTACAGGAGCTGGACCCGGAGATTGAGAGAGATTTCTACAGGACATTATCTCTGCTGAAGAAGAAGGACCCGAAGATTTATGAGACTGATGCCAAGTTCTACTCAGAAGGTGATTGTTGTTGTTTGTTGGACTTGTTGATAAGTGACAACAATCAGAGCTTAATTCTGGTGTGTGCAGTCACAACCCAGACCCCCTTCATACCTGACACTGAGCAATTAGTGAAATGTGTAAAGTGACAGACTGATGCAGAGCTGGCTAAACACTGAAGCTTCAGCGTCCACCACATGACGACCTGTGTGAGGGCGATGAAAGTGCCTTCATTTAAACACCACATCTAATGGTCTGTCTCTTCAGGGGCGTCCACCAGCGAGGAGACGCCTTCGACCTCTAAGAAAGGCGTGAAGCCGATGTACCTGAAGGACTACGAGCGCAAAGTCATTCTGGAACGAGAAGGGTGAGCGAGCTGCTGGTGACTGGAGTCCTGCATGAAGCTGTTTAAAAAACATGTTGGATAAATATATGACGTGTGATTGTCATCCTACGATCGATTTATTTCACTTCAACAGAAAATATGAAGACGACGAGGAGAGTGATGACGAGGAGGCGATCAAGAGACGAGAGGTAAAAAGTGTTATCAAAGAATTCAACTCTCAACAATGTGTGAGATGTTTTTATTAATCTTTGTTTCCTTCACAGCGAGCCGCCTCCCCGAGCTACATGCAGGAGCAGAGGGAGCTGAAGGAAAGGTGAGACTCAAACAACCTGAAGGTTCATGAACAAAGAAGAAGACAAACTGACGCTAATAAAAAATCACTTCTCAGCTTCCGTAAGTTCATCCAGGACAGCGACGACGAGGAGGAAAAGGAAGGCAGCGAGGGAGAGAAAGAACCCCAGCTGCTGATCAGGAGGATCAAAACGCAGGATGAGAAGGTGTGACGCTGAGACAGCTGACTTCCTGTTTGAAAAAAGAGACGTCCATAAGCTGGATAAACTCATCTGTGTGTGTTTGTAGGATAAAGAAGAATCAGACTATGTGGACTGGCTGAAAGGTCAGGCGGAGGTCGAGGGCCCCGAGGAGGTGAAGGACATGGTGAGTGGGGGGGAGTGCTGAGAACCAAAGGACATCTTGTGGTTTTGTCACTTTGATTTCTTTTCATTTAAAAAAAGTCAATGGCACAATTTCATCCTTTCTAAACTTAAAGTCTTTCTATGTGATTTTTTACACTTAAATAGAAATCAAGTATCTCCTCTGAAAATAACTCTGAGTCATGACTGTCTACAATGGGTGTAACACCCGAGTCCCACTGTCTGTGATGTTTTCAGAGTTTTCAGAGTCCTATCTTCACTTTGTTTACATCGCCCGGACGGCCGGCTGACTCCTCCCCTCGTGTATAAAAGTTGTTTAATTGAGGGACTAGAGAAAAGAAGAATAACATACTGTACTCACTGCTTAACTGTGTTTCTAGATCACGCTCATTTCAGGTAAATTTACATGCAGTGTGAAGATACCAGCAGAATAAAGATCGCTAGCATTAGCATGCTAACACAACAATGCAGCGCGAGTTGTTTTGGTTTCATGCTGGTGCTCAAGGGCGACACCTGCTGGATCAAAACATCACATATAAAACCTTTAAAGCAGAACAAAATGAATGCACCTTTATTTTCTATAATTAGAAATTCTTGTGTAAGTTTTTAACTTAACTAAAAATCTTGTTTTGCTGGGACAGAAATACCTGAGAGATTACTGGAACGACCCGGAGCTGGACGAGAAAGAGCGTTTCCTGAGAGACTACGTCCTCAACAAAGGATACCTGGAAGAAGACCATGAAGAAGAACGGTTTGTAGCTTCCTGTTTAGAACGTTTATTGTATTTTTTTTAAAAGGCTGCATGATGTCATGTGGAAGGATTACCCACTCAGACTGTGGCTAAAGTGTCACCACGTCTTTGAGCGTTCATATCGATGTGGTGATGGCGTTATGTTGTTGTCAACGACGACAGCTCGGTTCTTAAAGCCACATGATGCTCATGATGTTCCTGCTTCATGAAGGATCCCGACCTACGACGAGGTGGTCCAGGACGACGTGGAGGACTCTGAAGAGGAAGGCGAGACGTTCTTGGAGCGTCAGGACGACTTCGAGAGAAGCTACAACTTCCGCTTCGAAGAGCCCGACGCACAGGAGGTCAAAACGTACCCGCGTAACATCGCCACGTCTGTACGCTCCAAAGACGAGAGCCGGAAACGGAAGAGAGCAGAAGTGAAGGACAGGAAGCAGAAGGTACGTTGAAGGGTTAAATCAGGTATCTGAGCCCTCGTTATCAACGTGTGTGTGTTCGTTCCTCGCCTCATGGATCCGGCGGCGGTGTGTTCCAGGAGAAAGAGCAGAAGCGCGAGCAGCTGAAGACGCTGAAGAACCTGAAGAGGAACGAGATCATGGAGAAGCTGAAGAAGCTTCAGGAGCTGACGGGGAACGAGCAGCTCGCCTTCAGTCAGGACGACCTCGAGGGAGACTTTGATCCTCAGCAACACGAGCAGCTCATGCAGGTCGCCATGACAACGCACACACACTCATACACACACACACACACA
>NC_089210.1:1367702-1452702 GCF_963930695.1 Labrus bergylta | reverse complement strand
GGATAGAGTTAGAAATCAGAGAGAGGCATGACGTGTGGGAAAGGAGCCACAGGCTGGATTTGAACCCGGGCCACCCGCTTGGAGGACTACAGCCTCCATACATGCACTCTAACCACTGCGCCTCAGTAAAATAGTTTTTTAAATGTTTTTTGTTTCAGAGGAGAAGTCCTTCGAGCAGTACCTGGACGAGTACTACAAGCTGGACTACGAGGACATCATCGACGACCTCCCGTGCCGGTTCCGTTACAGACAAGTTCTGCCCAACGACTTCGGCCTGAGCACCAACGAGGTGAGGACCAAAGCGCGTTAAATTTAACTGTTAAGCCCCGCCCTCTTTGGAAGCTGCTGTACACCAGCGAGTGTACGCTCCTGATCCTGAGGACGGCATGATAACATCGGCCGACTGGCTGCTGGTGAACGATGCTGCAGTGATGAGGATCTGTTCTGACCTGGTATTGTTTTCTCTCTGGGGAGAACTCTGACCAGGAAGTGATCTCACTTTAATCTTCTCTCTGAGCAGATCACACCGGCAGCTCGTGGGAAGTGTTTGAACTCCGGGGGCGACCGAAATAAGAGGTCAAAATTCAGCCGATTACCTGAATCAGTGTTTTTATTTCACTGATTTAAATTAAAGAGTGTGCCACTTTGGCGCCTCTGTCTCACCTTATGTCCCGCCCACAACACGATCTGATTGGCTAGATGTCACAGGAGAAACAGACAATCAACACTGAAGTCTTTTTCCAAAAGTCAAAGATTTAAATTTCAGATCGGTCGACCTCTAGTTTAAACTCTCACAGTCGACTCTGATGTTCCAGAAACAATAATGTTGTTGACTTAAACTGATGAATGACTCTTTTTTTTTTTTTTTTCAGATTCTAGAAGCTAACGATAAGGAGCTGAACAGCTGGTGCTCTCTGAAGAAGACGTGCATGTTCAGGTAGAGGCTCCGCCCCCTCATTTAAAAAGTGTGAACGCCTGTTCGGTTGTCTCCGGTGGTTTAATGAAACGACATCGTTTTGTTTTTTTAGGTCTGAAAAGGAGGAGATGAGTGATCTGAAGAATTATAAAATCAAAGCCCAGAATGAAAAGAGGAAGAGAGAGATCCTGAGCTCCGTGTATTCTGAGTGAGTAAAAATGACACGCAGCGACGCGGCCAATCAGAATCATGTATTACACCATCAGTGATTAATGTATGGTATTTAACACGTCTGTGATTGTTCTCTACAGGGAGGACAAAGAGGCTGCAGAGGCTAAGACCAAAGTGGGGAAGAAGCGAAGAGATCGTGTGAAGAACGCTGAGAAAGAAATCCCAGGAGCGGAGGACGGAGACGCTGCGGCGTCCGACCCGGACTCTACAAGAGAGACTCTCGCTCAGGACGGGGAAGACAACGACGAGGAGGTTCTGGTTCCCGTGAGTAAGAAGATGAAAGCAGATGAAGAACCCCAGGCGGCGGTCACTGCCGAGGAAACTGCAGATAAAACCAACAAGGTGAAAATCAGGACTGAGGTCCCGCCGTGGCTCAGGAACAAGCCTCAGTATCCAGGATGGCAAGGCGTCAAAAGAACCGGGGTGAAAATAGGCGGGCGGGAGTTCAGCCGGTCGAGACTGAAGGCGTACGGTCTGAACCCCAAGAGACTGTTCTTCAGACAGCTCGGCCGAACGAGACGAAAAGCTCAGGAGAAGAAAGAGAAGCAGAAAAACAAAGAGAGGCTCTGAGATCAGAACAATACAAAGATTTTTATAGTCTGATTATTAAATGTTTTCATCATGAAAAACATTTGATTCATGTTTATACTATTATAAATAAGATGACATGCTGAAATGTTTTCTCTTCTACATTCATGTGTTTAAGATTTCACAACGACTGTAATAAACATTTATTATTCATAAATCATCCCTGAACTTCTCAGTTTTTTATCGTAGTTTTCTTCTTGCTTGTTATCCATGTAATTCAAACAGGTGAGTGTTCATTTACTTTACATATTTTTACTTAATTTGAAGGCACAGTGGTTCCATGTTTTATACGGCTGTTGTACGTGAACATTGTTCCAGCATTTTTGTTTTTTATTGACATACCTCTGCAGCCTAACAATGAACAACACTGTAAAGAAACATTTTTCTAATGTTGCTATAACTCCGGTAAAGCGGTTAACAAAATAAACCCACAAATTTGATGTCTCCGGTCAGGAGATTGAACCGTTAGCTCGGTTTAAATGAAGCCGACCGTTGATAAGCAAATATATTACTGATAAATATGTAGGGAGAATTAATTATATTGTGAGTTTTCTTCATTTAAACATGTCAGCAGTTTTGACAGACTAAGCTTTAAAGTATTTAACTGATGAAATGTTCACAGTACATCGTCGATGCTATTTCAGTCCTGTACTGTAGGTGGCGATATGCGCGGAAGCTGCTGCTGAATTTCCGCCAAACACCAACGAAGAAGAAGTGAAGCGCGGTCTGTTTTTGAATCCCGGAAAAAAGAAACTGTCCGGTAAGTCGCTTTTTGCCCCCTAACCTTCACATCCTGGATCAAAATTATTTTACAAACATAGTTACAACGACACATGCAGTTGAGTCGACAGTGTTGTGTTACATTTGAGTCACTGTCGTATTTTAGAGTTTAACGTTTGCTTCGTTTAACTGTTTACGGTAAACAAATGAAGGAGACGAGTTCATGCTCTGAAGGCTGTAAATGTTTTAAAGCTGATGTTTAGATAGTAAAGAATATACAATATGGTGAGGAGCACTTTTAAAAATAATAATACATTTAATAAAAAATGTTTTCCCCAGTGCGGTGTTATGGGCTAACGAGTTACCGTGTTAACTGGTGACAGCTTCAGTGGTTGTTGATGTTGAAGACGTAAAGTGCTGTTGTTAGACGTAAAGTGTTGTTACGCACATTGACCCATTAAAGACATTAAACACTTTAACACAAGTCAAAACAAAGGGATTTATTACAATTACTTAAACTTAATGATAATCTAGTGTAGCATGCTCACTGCACCTTAATCTGTATATTATAATCCTAAGAATACACTTATATTTATAGCTTTTATTTATATTTATAGCTTTTATTTATATTTATAGCATTTATTTATATTTATAGCATCCCATTAATCCAGACATATATACCCAATAATTCACTTTTTTAAAATCTACATCTGTACATTTTGTAATTACACAGATTCTTGCACTTTCTGCTGATTGCACTTCTGGTGAGATGTCAAACCTCATGTCATTCCTCTGTACTTGTGTATGTGTAATGACAATAAAGTTGAATCTCATCTCATCATCTCATAACACAGATCAAATTAGAAAGTAACTTAATAAAAGACAATCCCTGACTGAGCGGCACAGCAGTCCCAACAACAACCACCTCCTCAGAATGCCTCTCTTTCTGCAGCCAGCCTTTTAAGCTCTGAGGCCAGGTGTGCCTCGTTGTTCAATTAGTGGCTTCACCTGGGCTGGAGACAACAGGAAGTGGAGAAGGAACACACAGCACAGGGGAACACACAGCACAGGGAAACACACAGCCGTAACAGTGTCCTAACACAAGTCTTTTTATTTAGATTTATTAAAAGCATGAAGTTAAAATATACTCATCAGATATTTGAATCTTGTGCCTCTCACTCAGCACCAAAACATAATTTTCTGTTGAATCTCTTCAGTTTCTTTTTCTTTACAGTCTCACCACGATGGCTCAAGGGAACAAATTTCAGGACTTGGAGGAGACGGCCGAGGCCTTGGTGGCGTTCATCAACAGCGGGCAGCTGGAGCAACTGAGCCGAGTGAAAGATGAACATAAGGCTCTTTTTGACCAACACGTAGAGACCAAAAAGATTGTGACGCAGATTTTAAAAGGTAAGTTTAGAACACCCTTCATCCAGTGAACATCACCTTCACCCTGTTTATGATTTCAGGGTTTCTGGCGTCCATGCCAGAAATAAAATAAAAATGGGGAATAAACACACAGCAGGGATTGAGTTCTGCTTGAAATGGATCTCACTACGGAGAAAAACTTGAGCCCGTAGTCTACCTTGTGTTCCTAAGAGCAGTCACACATTAGAGCATGCTTTTATGTATCTTAACAGGAAGGAACAGCTTCTTCTTCTGCTGCTATTTCAGGCAGAAACACCCAGCAGCAACAGCTCTGCGTGCGTCAGATGAATTGCACGACTTTATTTAGCGTCCATGTAAACAGTGAAGTGTGAATCTCCAATCAGAATGATTTAAATTGGATTGAAGACATTTCACACGTCGTGTAAATAAAGCAGATGTTCCTCGTCCCCAGACGTGGCTCAGGTCGAGGAGAGCGCGGGTCAGAGGCTGCTCGACATGGAGGAGGAGAAAAAGCACCGCGAGATGGAGCTGGGCAGTCTGGAGGAGCAGCTGAAGAAGTGCACGGCCAAGAGCCAGATCACAGAGTCCGAGCTGCAGTATCTTTTAAAAGTGCTTATGATGACGAAACGTTAAAAACAATTCTCCGTCATGAAGGAACACGGTCTGGATTGGTCTGGTTTGGTTTTACCCTCCTGTCTGTCAGCTTCTTTAATCCTCGCTTAGATTCCTGCAGAGAGAGTTTGAGAGTCTGAGGACTGCTGAACACGAGCTTCAGAATCTGCAGAACGAGGTGGATGAAGACACCACCGAGGTCATCCCCTCAGCCGTGTGAGTACTCCGACTTTATCCCTCAGAAGAGGATGCAGATTTCCCCTCCGGGATTATTAACTCACTCTCCCGTGTGCCACAGGTACGTGTCTCAGGTGTACTACCTGATAACAAAGATCAAGTGGGAATACAACACACAACCCGGCGTCTTGAAAGGAGGTACAGTTCTCCTCTGTCGTCATGGTTGTTTTGGGTATCGTGTGTGTTTTTGTGGCGCTCGATGCTCAGTGTGTTCTCTCCTCTCGCAGTTCATTACGGTGCAGATTTAGCCACGCCCATCAACATCGACACGTCTGTGCGATCTCGGAGCGACGTCAGTGACCAGCTGTGGGGCTTCGTCAGCACCGAATGGTAGATGACGGATGGTGGTGGTGGTGAAGTCCACGGTGCTGTGTAAAATATTTATGTTAGTCTGTGAACGTGTTTGTTTCCTTTTCTTCTCTTTGACACTTTTATTGTTTTTCTAATTAAATTTCTCACATTTGGTTAAGAAGTTGTTCTTTGGTGGTATTTCAGTAACATGGATTCAAAAAAACACAAAATGATGATTCTGTTCAACACATCAACAACAACAAAAGCTCATCAAGATTTCATACCACGAGACGAGACATAACAAAACAAACATTTCATATTTAACCAAGTGGCAACCTCCGGTGTTAAAAAAAGAGACTGAAGCGCAAAATCCTGCAGTTCCCTGAGTGTCCACTAGAGGCGGGCTGCATCCCTAATTTTGTGTGCAGAATATGCAATTTACTCAGTAGTGGGCTGGTTCGGTTGATATCCAATATGTGTGCGTCTGCCAGCTCCCCCTCTGTGATTGAACTTTGCCAAAAACTGAACAAAAACAAAATCCAGGGAAGAATAAAGAAATGTGGTCAGAAAGAAAAAGGGATAGAAGGACTCTAGAGGACTTTTTGTTGCTTAAGATAAGATAACACTTTATTGTCTGTTTGCACAGAAATGTGTCTTGCATTACAAGCTCAGAGATCCTCTCATCACACTCAAAAGACAAACATAAAAACAGCTTTAGCTGCCTTCAAAATCACATTTCAGGAGTGACATAAATACATAAATAATGTGAGTGTGCAGCCCAGCTCAGGTTCATTAGTGATTAGGAATGTTACTGTTTGTTTGTAGACGAGGCTGGGTGTTGTGTTGGCCACTAGATGTCGCTGCAGATCTATTTTAGTTTTAGACCTCTCTGGGTACTCCAGCTTCCTCCCACAGTCCAAAGACATGCTCGTTAGGTTAACTGGAGACTCTAAATTGTCCGTAGGTGTGAATGTGAGTGGTGCTGGTTGTTTGTTTCTATATATCAGAACCTGTGATTGGCTGGCCAGGTAAAGGATGAACGCCACCTCTCACCCAATGACATGATGACAGGGGAACTGAGCTGTATAGATAATGGATGGATGGACTAGACCTTGCAGACAGAATGAAGTAGAGTCAGGTCTAAAGTCGCTGCAGGTGACGTTCATTCTGCCCACACTGAGTCTCTGCACTGCACTGATGTGTGTGTGTTTAAATGTAGGGCCTGCTTTACCGAGAAGTGAAACCTCTACCACCTTCTTCTGTGCCCTCACAGTGTGAGCGTGGTGGTCGGTTCAGAGCGTGCAGGATGATACCTCCAGCTCCTACTCACAGGTTTGATAACCGAGAAGAACCACGCAGCGCCGTGTGGTTTCCTTACGGTAAACACAGCGTCTGCGTATGTTTGTTTCTGCAGCTTCATGTGCAGCTCTGACACACACACACACCAAATATCAGTGGTTGACACGTGGCTCACATGCAGATGCGGTGTGTCTTTGTATGAATCTATCATCACTCTATTTGATGTTTTGAGGTTTAGGTTGTTTTTTTTTTTTTTTTTTGTTTCTGTTTTTTTTAAAAACTCCAAACGTAACAAAAACCTCTTAATCTAAAACCTCAGACTTTATTGTGTTTACACTAAAAGCCTCAGAATGCATGTTATACTTTTGACAACTGAGGAAGGAAAGTTACCCCCCCCCCTCCCCCCATGAGTCACACCTTCAAACAAAGTGTTTTATTTTGTGAAGCAATTATGACAATATATTGTTATAACAGTGTTTGAATTTAATTTAAAGGCATTTAACCAAATCTTAATTAATGAATTTTTAAGGTTTAATAGCTCGATGATACTACTTTACAGATATTTAGATCTTTTTATTTTCATATTAAGCAGATACATTTTAAACTGTATCAGAGATAGAAAACTTTTCGGCAACATTTCTGACACGTGAAACCAAGCAGTAACTTCCGATGTTGAAAAATGAAGCCGATGCTGAAGTGTAACATCCTGCAGTTCCTGGAGTGTCCACTAGAGGCTGGCTGCAGAAGCACAGGAAGTCACATACACACCCATTCTAAAAAGCCTGTTTTTACAGCAGAGATGAACATGTTTACAGCCTGGTTCAAAAACCAAATAGGTGTGATTAGCTCATGTCTGGATGGACACACACTGTACGGGGGGTGAATGTTTTGATGACTCATCAGTTTTGATTTGATGAAGGATAAGAGTTATTCACAATAAGGCGTGTAGCTGACCTGATTGACAGGTGGGCGCGGTGTAACGGTTTGTCAGGAGGTTTAAAACCCGCCTCAGCTCCAGCTCTCAGCCTGTCGTTAGGTTCACTGAAAGTTAGACTGAGACAGCATTTCCAGCATGGAGACCGCCATCGATGGGACTCCAGCGCCCCCTGCAGGGACGTCACAGTGTATGCATGAGAGTAGATCAGGAAGTAACTGACAAACACACCTCTGTGTAAACTTCATTCACATGTTTTTATTCAGTGCACATATAAAACTGGCAGCATAATTTAAGTGAGGGTTTTTTTTTTTTACAAACTGCAGCTCAGAAAAGATAATATTTATATTTACAAGGTAGCTAAAAAAAATCAGTAAATAGATTTTATTTATCTTTACATTTATGTACAACATATCTCAATGATAAACTGTCCTTTGATTTAATTTCCCAACAAGTCCTTGGAGCGCTCACTCTTTGAGGAGTTTGATATCGGCTCTTTTTTTTCACAGGAATGAAAGATGAACTTTCTCCACATCGAAAGCTCTGCAGGCCGTGACGTTTGTCCCCCCCGAGCCGTGGAGAATCACTCGAACTCGTTAAACCGATAAGACGTCAGAGAACATCGCCTGTCGGGTTTAATTGCTGCTCCTCATTCATCAAGTGTTGCTACATCTGTCAAAAGGACCTCCAAAGCTGCAAACCGCTCGGCTCAAACCCCGCCCCCTCTCCCCCGGGCTGTGACGCGTCCTCAGTGCCGCTGAGCCTCTCATCTCCAGCGAGGAGACCTCTACCCACAATGCAGCTGACTAAAACTCACATGGCAGAAATTACTTGGTTTTGGCTGCAGCTTTTTGGGTGTGGATGCTCCGTGTTTGTAACAACATATTATTATACGCTTCACAGGGAGAGGACAGGAGGAGGATAAATCTGCTGCTGGGCTGCATGAGATTTATCCTCGTGTCCTAATTGTTTGCACATTTTTTAAATTCAATTTTGTTCTTTGAGGAAACGCATAAACTCCGACAAGAAGTGGTCTGATTATCAGGGTCTTGATGAAAAAAAACATGAGATGCTTTTTTTTTTCTTCCACAGGACACTAAATGCTATAGAGGCACATTTAGTCTTTCACGGTTTAAGATTTAGAAAAGATGCACAGAAAACTCTAGTGCACAGACTCCGCCTCCCCTTACGGAGGCCGGAAGGAGTCAAAGGCTCGACGACAAACATTTAGAAAAACAAGCAGCATACTCAGAAACGCTGCACATTCAAAAAACATGCAAACTCCTGACACAAATGCAACGCTGTGAAGTTGATGTTGTAAATGAATGTTGTTTCAGATGTTGCAGAGTCTTTGACAACTTCTGGCCCGGAACCCCTGAACGCAACCCGACACAAACTGACAACAGAAGAAACCTAAAAGAGAAACTACACATGTAGCTCTATCACATCATGACCTTAAAAAAACTGGCAACAAATCAAATCACCACAGAGGTTTCAAAACACTCCGAACAACAGCAGCGATGCAAAATGACCACAAAGGGTTGCACAGAGATGAGACAGAGACACAAAACAATCTGCAAAGACATGAAACACAGAGACAAAGAGACACGGGTAAGAAGCAAAACTACCACAAGAGATGTAAAAACTGGGGGTGAAGACAAAAAGACACCAAACAGCTACAAAGACATGCAAGGAATCCAAAACTTTCACTAAACGACTCCAAAGAGAGACAGAGAGGGACTAGTCACAAAACTACTAAAAACTGATTTGAAAAAATATTTGAAGAGACGCAACAAAAACCTGGAGATGCAACAGGAAGACAAAGAGACGCTAAAAATGTCAAGCAGTTAAAAAATCCCATAAAAGATGCACGAAGAGGACTTCAAAGAGACGTGCACGACCTCACACAGACTTAAAACCACGCAAAATGCCCACGAAGACGATCTTAACCATCAGGCATCCGTTTAATTTACGACCCTCTTAAGTCATTAAGGGCAAAAATGTCCACTTCCAAAACACTGATATAAAAATAAAACAAATTGATATTTTTTTTCTACTTTTTTTCTGCATAAATCTCTTAAACAACTTCAGCCTTGCTCAAAACTACCAAACATTCAATCATTTTTAGGAATTTAACCCTTTTTTAGATTTATGCAAAAAAAGTAGAAAAAAAATATCAATCTTTTCTATTTTTATAGCAGTTTTTGGAAGTGGACATTTTTGTCCTTAATGACTTCTGAGGGTAGTGAACATGTTTCAGTGTTCTATTGATCTATTAAAAAAATAAAATGTGCGTTCCACAATGTGTCAAGAGAGACTTTCTTATAAAAAATGTGTGCCATATGCACTAACAGACAAAATGATGACCAGATGAAGAGGAAACATTTGACCAAATGGACAACAATGTCCATAATGATGCATGAGGGTTAATGATGATAGACGGTGACAGAATAACAACACAAAGACACAAAACTATAAAAGATGAAACAGCTGAAACTGTCGTGCCGTTTGATGCCATTTTGTGTCAGGAGTTTGGTTCAGATGTGTGTGTGGGGGGGGGGGTTAAGGGGGGACTTTTTCACGTCTGTGCCCGAGGTTTTTCTGTTTTTGTATCCGTCACTGCATGAAGGTTCAAACCCAAAACTGTGGCAGAGTGCGACAGGAAACGTTCTGTGACTGGATCAGCTCATAAAGAAACACCAACAGAGTGTTCGCTCTCAGTTTGTTGGGCGAGTTGCCCGTGTCACGTTTTGGACATTCGGGGGTAAATGGCCTTGATGGTGGAGGGGGTGAAGTTCCCCGAGGACACCGTGGTCTCCACCCCCTCCAGTCTGTGCGAGGCGGCGTCCGTCTTACTCGTGCTGCACTCGAGGAAGGGCATCCCGATCTTCTTCACCTGGCCGTCTTTGGTGAGCAGGCAGCGCCGGCAGAGCAGCCGGAGGATCGCCCGCCTCATGTCCTTGCTGGTCAGCGTGTAGATGATCGGGTTCAGGAGGGAGTTCAGCATGGCCATGCCCAGGAAGTAGTCTGCCTTGAAGAGCACGGCGCAGCTCTTGGCTGGGCAGCAGAAGTCCAGCAGCAGGAAGATGAAGAGCGGCAGCCAGCAGGCGATGAAGACTCCCAGGACGATGGTGACCGTCTTCAGCAGCGCCATGTACTTCTGCGACTTCCTGTAGAGGCCTTTGCGCTGGGGGACCGAGGCGAGGCGATGCGTGTTGGACTTGACGATGCGGAAGATGCGCACGTAGAGCACCACGATGGACATGAGGATGGCGCTGAAGACGGTGATGCAGAAGAGGACGTAGCTCTTGGCGTAGAGCGGGAGGACGGTGGAGCAGCGGTCCAGCTGGCCGATGCAGTTCCAGCCGAGGACCGGGAGGATCCCGAGGAGCACCGACAGAACCCAGCTCGCCCCGATCAGAGCGAACATCCGGCCCTGTTTGTCCCCTTGGTACGGCTTCATCCTCACCATGGTGACGTGGCGCTCGATGGCAATGGCGAGCAGGCTGATGACGGACGCCGCCAGCATGATGAACACGCCCCCCTCCCTGAGGAACCACATCACCGGGGTCATGTTTAAGGTGTTGGCGCCCGACATGATGATGTTGACCATGTAGGTGAAACCCGCCAGCAGGTCGGACAAAGTCAGATTTCCCAGCAGGTAGTACATCGGCAAGTGGAACTTCTTGTTCTTCCAGATCGCCACGAGCACCACGGCGTTCTCGGCGACTATGAGGAGGCAGACGAGCAGGAAGACGATGCCCTCTGGGGAGAGCCCGTCTTTGTATTTGTTCTTATTCAGCTTGCCCGTGTAGTTGTAGTGCTCGATGATGACCGCGTTGCTCTGGTACGCGCGGAACATCTGGAGCAGGTTTCCTGTGGAGGGGGGCAGCGGGACGGCGGACGGAGCCATGACAGCGTAGGCAGCTTGTAAAGACTCTGTGGACATTTCTTTTTTTTTTTTTTTGCTTCCAGAAAAAAGTCACTTCTCCCTTTTTAATAAAAAAAAATCACCTTTGAAATGAATTAGATCCACAGAGAAGGCGTCATTTAGTCCTCTGATGATGCATTTTAGTCTTAAAAACTTTAACTAAAATAAAAGACAAAATGTTCCTTCTGCTGCTGTGAAGAAGGAACTTCCTGTGATTATTGTCTTCCAAAAATCACATCTGTTCAATCCCCTGGTTGACCAGTAGAGGGCGATGAGCGCGAACCTGGAACGAAACAGAGGAGAAACAAGTTAATGTGGAAAACTGGAGGATTTAAGAGAGGAAGTCTAGTGTTTAATCAATAAACATTTTTAAATCCATCAAGATGCAAACACGTAAGCGAATATATCTGCATGAGAGATGAGAGTGAAGCCTCCAGAATCAAACATATGAGCGTTTCAAAAATTAGACATTAAAGAGGGTTAATAAGAAATAAAATACAAAGTTTAAACCGGGATTTAATCTGAACATTTGTTGCGTTTTATTTATTCCATCCTGTAAATATTCAAACACGCTTTTTAAAACATTATTTAAAAAAAATGGTGTTAAACTGCTAAAACGAACACGCAAAATATTTGATAAATGCATTTCCTAAAGGCTTCTTCTTCTTCATGTTCATATTCTGTGTTATAGCAACTGCAACGCCTAAATGTCCAAACAGAAATAAATGAAGTATTCCTGATTGTGTTTATCGTTTTTACGCATTTCTGTGCGTATTTACGCACGGCTTTAAAAATGCAAACCGGCTCATTCAACTCAAACAGATGTTTCCTTTGATCATGTTTCTGTGTGATTTCTTTACGATTCATCTAGTAAAAAATAATCAGAAGGAATATGAACAGAATAAAGTCAAACATTGCAGTTAAAAGTGGCGCTGCATCCGTTAAAGTTACGATAAATGTTTTGTTTTTTTTAACGGAGAGGCAAACACACATTTCACGCACCTGCACGAACCACATTTGTTAATAAAAAGTAACATTGTAAAGTTTCCCCCACGCACCTGTAAACACGTAAATATCCAGTGAGTCTTTGAGCAGAGGTGGAGAGGACTCGGACTCGGTGGGTCTCTGTACCACAGCGACATGAGAGTGTGAAGTGGGAACGGAGCGGGGCAGGATTCAACACGCAGCAGTGGGTTGGGTTTGCCCTTCAACCACCCCCCCCCCCCCCCCCCCTTCGTCTGACCCCTCGAGTTAGTTTCTGATTTGCCCTCAGGAGGATTAGAGCTCGATGACAGATAATGCTCGCGTGTTTGTCCTTCAAACAGGAAGAAAGTGAGATTTGAGCTCTATCAGTTTGCCCTGAGGTGCACACTTGTCTATTATTTCTCCTCATCCGTTTGTGTATTTAATATGCTTTGAACGTGTAATGACGTCCACATGTTGCTCTTCAGGTTTGTCAGATTACGTGGGAACCTCTCGCTCCCTCCCAGAGTCAAGTAAAAGAGAAACATCACACTGAAATCTTTAAAAAACCACAGGTTAATTTGTCAGTGGAAAAATAGTAATTTGTGAGAGTGGAGCAGCTGGGTCTGTTTTGCACTCCAGAAATCCCACATTTCAGAAAATAACTCCCCAAAGATCTGCTTCATCTGTAATTATCTTTGAGCCCACACATCAAAAACTCCCTTTTTGGGGTGCAAACATGCCATTTAAACATCCCCTCAGATAGCATCTGTTGTGACATAAAAATACCCTGAATAATCATTTGCTCATGTAAAAGTAAATCCAGATTATTAAATACATTAAATATTCTGTATTTCAACATTTGAAGAGCTTCACTTGACAGCATTTGTAATTATCTTCAAACCCACACATTAAAAAACGTCCTCTTTTTTGGGGCAACATGCTGTTTAAATTTCCCTTTTTCCCCTTAAATGACTCGTGTTGCAACATTTAAAAACTCTGAATAATTATTTGTTTGTGGTAATTATAAGAACTCATCGAAATGTTGCGCAAGACGACATATAAAATCTCTCCTCGAGTAATAAATTCAGAGTTTTAAGAGTGCAAATATTTGGTATTTCAACATTTTAACCGCTTGCTTCACTTGTAATTATCTCTGAGCTCGCACTTTTAAAAACCTTCATTTTCTTGCACAGCAAATGCATCATCTAAAGTCCTGTTTCCCCTCTAAAGACAGACGCCAGGACTTTTAAATACTCTGAATAAAAGCAATAACTCTCAGTTGTCCTTCGTTTAAAAGACTCAGAATTATTAATTGCAGCTCAAAATAAACGCCTTCTTTCCACTTTTAGGCGACATTTGAAGAATAAATATCACCGTCTTGTTTTCACTCGGTGCTGGCAGACCAAAGTGGAGAATTACGTAAGGGTGAGGGTGGACGAGTGGAGGCAGGACTCGGCCTTCTCTAAACAGGAAGCTGCCTCATTGTGCCTCGAAAGGAGAGGGATATCCTCCATGAGGTCACTTGGTAGGAACTGACGCAGAGCTGTGACTCCACAGAGTGACGTCTCACCGTCACTGAAGGCCACAAAATCAAAGAATTACTCATTTCCAAATCTGGAATAACGTAAGATTTTACTGAATGTTTTTACAGCTTTCAAACGAGCGCGGTCGTTGAGATGGTGGTCTTAAAGGAGCAGTATGTAACTCTGACACCTAGTGTTTAAAATGGGTACTGCAGTCCAGATTCTAAACATCATAGAGAGCTGTCCCCCCCCCCCTCTTTAGAGTGGATGCTCACTCAGGTCACCATGTGGTGGACTCTGAAGCTTCAGTGTTTATCCAGCTCTGCATGGGTCTGTAAACCTTTCTGTGTTCTAACCTCTCTCCATTTTTCAAAAGCATCTCCAATATTGATCCTAGTTTGAGCACGTTTCTGCTCACGGGGGGTTGACATGTCGTGGAAACGGAAGCTTCAGTGTTTAGCCTGCTCTTGAAACCTTTCTCCAGAGGAAAGACTTGAAGCTTGTAGCGGAGTCCACCATAAGTGTGCAGGAGGAGGCCTGCAATTTATGATGGATTCAAGCCTCTCCAATTCGCCTGTCTTATTTTAAATAGTTGTATTTTTGTTAAGTTTTGGTCACTTCTACTTTGTTTTACACAGCAGTATGACCTCCCCAGCTTTATGATGACGTAGGAAAACGCCAGCCTTCTGAATACGGTCGGTTTTCCTTCTCCACATTCATATAATTCTTCCTTTATTTAGCATCCGCAGCTTCTCTCCACACCTGCTTCTTTGAGTGATCTCTAGCCGGTGTCTTCCTGCTCGTAGATGACTCGTCTTTTTCCTGCCTTTGCTCCGCTCTCCCTCGGGGCCCACCCAGCTGACAACCAGACTGAAGTGCTCAGTCAGCCTGAGCAGCAGTTTCCCCCCCGCTGTGACTCTGTGACAACCTCTCAGCGTGCCGCCTCTGATTAGTTAACACACAAAGCTGTGACAGCAGGACTCTCTGCTCTGTCTTTTCTTTTCTTTTTCCCACAGCGGGGGATCTCCTCTGTCACTGCGTCTCCTCCTCAGGCCTCGAGCAAAACTTTCAAAACAGAACAGAGTGACCGGTGCAGACCCTCCCCGTCCCCGTCGCCTCGCTGCCTGAGGGTTTGGGGCGGGGGGGTTGGGGGGGCTCTTTGTATTCAGTTTGTTCTGTCCAGCACTCCCGGCTCTGGGTGATTTTTGTTCCTGTGACGTAAATCGGCCAGTAGAAAGGAAGTCAGTCAGTCCTGCTTTTGTCCTGACAGCCCGCTCCTCGTCTGGCTGCTGTTTGACAAATGAGCCGCTTGTTTAAGACATTTCTTTTCTATCTGAAATGAACACAGAACAAAGTGAAGGCTAGGCGACTACATGATGTACACAGAGGAAATTCAGACACACAAATTAGTGTAGTGGACTCTGATGCTCCGTTAGCCCCTCCTGGTCTGGGGCCCCCGAGACATTGCCTGCCTCGCCTGTCATCGGCGCCCCAGGAATTGTCTGTATTTTAAATCGTGAAGTAAATAACTTTTTGGCAATACTCCCTGAGACTTTTTAATGTGTATAAGTTTATTATAAGCACCAGAAACAAACGCTGTGTTTGAGAAAATTTTAGGCCGGGTTGATGGGTCATGTTTGACTTCTCGTCAGCGTTAAGCAACTTAAATCTAATGAGTTTGTTTTGGGTTCAGTTCAACACACCATTTCTATAAAAGCTCTGCATCACACTAAGTGTGAACTCTGTCACGCTCCTCTCTCTGAGGTGTTACTGCTCGGCCATACGATGAGAAATCACACCTTTCAAAATGAGACTCTAACCTCAAGCTCACAGGAAATAAATACACAACCTCGCTTCAATGTTACTTCACAAAGGAAAGAATCCACACCTCTCTAATTCAGATCATTAGTGCTTTGTGCTTGTTTTTTCTCTCTTTTGAGTGTTGAGTGAAGTTTTTAAGTATTTTGAGAGCCTTGAGTACCAGGATAAAGGGTCATTTCTACAATTCACTTAGCAGATTCTTTTATCCAAAGCGACGTACATCAGAGAGTAAGAACAACACAAGCAAGGATCTAGAAAAAAGGGAACAATGTCAGTAAGAGCAAACGATCAGCTTTGAGTCTGATTGGACACACAGGTGCTGACAGGAAGTGACCAGAGGCAAAGCACAACATTGAGGGCAGTTCTTGAGAGCTCTAATCAGTATAGAAACCATCTTATAAGTCGTCGTTATCAAACAAAAACCATCGTCATTACCATCATCATCATCAATAATATGGAGACCATCATCATTAAGTTAGTAGGTATTCATGAAAGAGCTGGCTCTTTAGCTTTTTCTTAAAGGTGCAGAGGGACATTTGACCGCTGGATGCAGGTGTTTCTCTGCTCAGCGCTTTGGATTCTGTTTGTCGTCGGTCTTTTGTTTTCTGTCTCAAACTTTGATGCTGCAGTCTCGGCCCAGACTCTCCTGAAAAGAATGTTTTCCTGGTGTAAAATGAAGGGTTAAATAAGTGTAGCAGGGTCTAGTGTTGTAGTCAAGACCACACTAATCGAGACAAAGACAAACCCGAGACCAGAGTGCTCCGAGACAAGACCAAGACAAGACGAGACCGAGACCAAGACCAAGACCAAGACCAAGACCAAGACCATAAATATCACTGATAAATCATCATCTTGTGTTTAGGGGGCGTGTCACTCACTTAGACTGTCACACCGGGAAGGTTGTGGTCCTAACCGGGGGATAAAAATCAAACTACAAATTGAAGTTTTTTGTTCTTTTAGAAAGAGGGGTTTTCCTTCTAATCTCAGTGATGACGTGGAAAAATAGCCAATCAGAGGTGGCCGTTCTTGATTTAAAATCCAGAGTCCGCCCAGTCTGAGAGCGAGTCAGAATGCTTCAAAAAGTGGTCTTAAGCCCAACAACAACACTAGCAGGGTCATCCCTACATTCACCTTCACTGTCAGACTGATGAGGATTATCTCTGCAGTTCTAACGCCTCATTAACTCAGAGGAAATAGTGGTGTGAATGCAGATCAGTAAGCGGTTCAATGATGGATGATTTAAAGGTAGACACTTTCATAGATGTACTGTAAATCTTTCTGGAAGCTCCTGAAGGAGGTGCGTTCAGAGCGAGGTGTTAGCGGTAACTAAGGGCGTCGTCATGTCTTCTTTGGAGAGCGCTCAGTCTCTCTCCTCGGAGTGAGGGTGAGGCCGAGGTCAGGAATATTTGGAACCTCCTCCTGTGTGTGTTTTTGTGTTTGAGGGAGAAAAAAAAAGAAATGCTGCAACAGAGCCGGTTAAAATAAGAGGGGGGAAAACACAGGAACTTAAATGTAGTGTCCAGCAGATTTATGGGAACCCTGGAAATAGCCCGCCTTTGTCAGAGTCCAGCCTCTCTGCGCCCGGTTTCATGTGTGCAGCTGTGCCGGGCAGCGACCCCCTCTTTGAGCTCTTAATAAGGGGAAATGTGAGGAGCATATGTTTGGATTTGTTTCTTTTTTCCATTGCTTCCACGCTGCCTCGATGTATTTCTGAAATCCACTGTTTTCTGCCTCTCCTCGTCTCCAGTCTCCAGCTGCTCCGTCTGCTCGATCGCCGTCCTTTTCTTTTCTTTACAAACCTCAATGCCTCGTTTCGAGTCAGGTCATTTTGCTTCTGCGAGCTTTTTAATTCAAACCGAGCACAACCACATGAGCCGCCTGCTCCACCGTTTCTCCTGCCTCTCCTTCACTTTGTGTTTTTCTCTGTCATGCAAAACAAATGCAAATCTTTCAAAAATGGCCTCTAACTGTGCTAAAAAAAAAAGTGGCATTTACATACAGTCAGGTCTGTGGGCCGCTGTGAGGAATGTGTAAATTCTGTCACCACATCTGACCGTGTTTACTCTCCTCATACAGAAAGCCTTTTGCACCATGAAACAGTCAGTTATTCATTTTTCAAACTATCCCGTGTAGATTTTTTGTCTCAGTCAGCGGGAAAAAGTTTAGCGGGGGTCGCTAAAGTCAGAAGGGGATTTGTGGTATAAATAAACACAGGAAGAGGCTTCCATTTGGGACCATTTGATTAAGTGTATGTTGATGTTGTGTCTGTATGCAAACACTAACATCCTAACGTCCTTTTATTCAACCTTTTCACCAGTTCTCACTCTCGAGCTTCAAGCCGTGCAGTTTCCACACCGTGGATAACTCGATGTTTATTAAAAGTCTCGGCCCCACTTACATCTGTGTTTATTAAAAATCCTCGGAGGCAGAACCGAGCTGGAGTCCCACGAGTGTAGCCCGGCTGAGTCTTGGCCTGCATAGAGAGGGAGTCATCTGTGTATTTATATGTAAATGGAGACAGCTCAGTAACATTTGTTGACACCAAGTGTTCTACCTCATTAGTCAAAACGCTGCTGCTTTTCCTATTTGCATTTCACTTAATTGCTTTAGTCACATTTACTGGCACAGCATGAGGCCTTTTCTTTCTGCTCTGCATTTGTGGAAATTTCTGCAAGGCCGTTCAGAGCTGTTACATCTTTCATTAATTATCTTAACAGTTTGGATAATAAACAAAGATTGATACCAAAACTGTCTTTTAAAGGAGAAGTATGTAACTCTGACACCTAGTGTTTAAAATGGGTACTGCAGTCCAGATTCTAAACATCATAGAGAGCTGCCCCCCCCCCCCCCCCCCCCCCCCCCCCTCCTCTTTAGAGTTGATGTTCACTCAGGTCCCCATGTGGTGGACTCTGAAGCTTCAGTGTTTATCCAGCTCTGCATGGGTCTGTAAACCTTTCTGTGTTCTAACCTCTCTCCATTTTTCAAAAGCATCTCCAATATTGATCCTAGTTTGAGCACGTTTCTGCTCGTGGAGCTTATTAGAAACATGCAGAGGCTTTTTAGGTCGGGTACAATCACTTCTATCTGAACCACTTCTCTTGACCGCTTCCATCGCTGCAACACCTGTTGACCTGATAACTGCTCTCATATCTGACAAACCGAGGGGTGTCTAAAACGCCGTGTGGGGGGTCTTAAAAGCTCCTACCTTCTCTGGTCCAAACAAATCCAGAGCATTCAGGAGCAGAATCTAAAGTTAGAAGGAGGACATACTGGCTGCTGCATTGTTGTCACGGCAACTCGTTTTTCTAAAAACTTCTGGTGGAAGTTCTGGGTTATCGGTGCGACTAATATTCCTGATTATACATTATAAATTATAACTTTTTATACAATATTTATCAGAGTACTGTCAGTGATAATAGCTACTGTCCTATTGTTCTTACAAACCAAGAACTTTTTCTTCTTCCTGTCTCCACATCCCCTCATCCCCACATTTTAACCTCCCACCCGTTATCCGCTCCGTGATGCAGATTCATGATAAAGCCCAGAAGGCGACAGGTCAACGCTGATAAAGAGGCATTCTTTCCTAATTAGGTTTCTCTGTCAGGAAGTCTTTGTGTTGGTCCTGGTAGTTTCACTGTGTGATGCTCAACCTGAAAATGCCCCTTTTTCTTTTCTTTTTTCCTCTAAAAAGTTGACATTTTTCCACAGTGACAGTATCCACCACAGAGGCCGTCATTTATATTTCTCTGGCTGGCACGCCGTGGTCACAGAGAGGCTAACTCATGCTGTAATACATTTTGAATTTGTTTCCACATTAGCTGTCGGGGGGTGAGATGTGAATGAGTGGTTGTATGAAAGCTTGTTTTGTTCAAACAGCAGCCGTTTGGGATGAGTTCATGTTGGAGGACAGAGTGGAAGAAAGAGCGGGGGGAGCGTTCCCACATCGAGGGGAGACGAGGGCGGGCGGGGTGACGTACTGAGGGTGAGTCATGAGAATTAGTAACTGGGCTTTGAGAAATTTACTCAAGCTTCTTTAATGACTGCACACAGCAACAGGCTCATCGAGGGTCTCTGTCGGGGGTCAGGGTTCTTGGAAGAGCTCTGTCACTTCCTCACAGAGGGAGCGAGGGAATAGAGTCATAAACGCCTCCTTTTGTTTGATGATGATGTTTGGGAATTTCAGCATCTCTCTCTGAGGACTGGTCCTCCTGTCTTTGTGTCAGCTTCAGGTACTTTCTGAGTAAAAAACAAAGTAAGAGCCTTCATTCAGTATGCTTATTCAACGTGGATAAATCCTGAGAGGCTGAGTCCCCCTTTTACACGAACACAACTTCTAAATTATTTCAGAACGTTCAGGTCCTGACAGTTTTTGTGGGATGGCATTTCACATATCACATGTCAGACATGATGCTAAATGCTAAATGCTAAATATTTTTTCCTGGGTCGAGTGTGCAGGAGGGAGGACGAGTCTCAGTCTAGCTTTCAGTGAACCTAACGACAGGCTGAGAGCTGGAGCTGAGGCGGGTTTTAAACCTCCTGACAAACCGTTACACCGCGCCCACCTGTCAATCAGGTCAGCTACACGCCTTATTGTGAATAACTCTTATCCTTCATCAAATCAAAACTGATGAGTCATCAAAACATTCACCCCCCGTACAGTGTGTGTCCATCCAGACATGAGCTAATCACACCTATTTGGTTTTTTGAACCAGGCTGTAAACATGTTCATCTCTGCTGTAAAAACAGACTTTTTAGAATGGGTGTGTATGTGACTTCCTGTGCTTCTGCAGCCAGCCTCTAGTGGACACTCCAGGAACTGCAGGATTTTTACACTTCAGCATCGGCTTCATTTTTCAACACTGGAGGTTGCTGCTTAGTTAAAGATATCTTGTGCCAGAACAAACTAGAAAAGCGGGCGTTTAAGTGCGAGTCTTTGCCCTGCTTTTAAGAAAGACTTCCTGGTTTAAAACCTTATTTTCATTGGAGGTGAAATGCTTGTACAATTGATTTGTGAGTAGAAATGTGTGTGTGTGTAGGAGTGGGAGTGTGTGCTATAGAAGGTGCAGCTATTGCTCTGAGACAATGGGGGTGCTGTCAGGAAGTATTTTTAACCACCATGCTAAGTACCCTAAATCACTTATAACTCATTTGCTAAGGCAGTGATAGACGCCGTTTGCAGTCTTCCAGTCTGGCTGATATCTGCGACAGTTCCTGAATACTAGATTGACTATTGTGTTACCAATCTGCCCCTACCTGTTTGCGGCCTGGCTTCCTCTACTCTGCAGGGTTTTCATTGAATTACCAACACCCTGGTTGAGGTTTATTCATTACTCCATCCTGGGAAAGGCAGCAGATAAAGCCCAGTGGATGTGGTTTTGGTGTTCCCATAAACAATAAGAGCCTTTGAATGATGCTTTTTTTTTAAAGGAAAGAGGAAAAAGGGAGTTCACAAAAGTTCAAACTTAGTAGACGACAGGGCTCTTTTGGTGGAATGCAGAAATTCAAATGTTGAAGAAAAACCACCAGTCGTCTGGAAAAGCCTTTATCTAATTTGTTAACATATAGCCGAGTGCTTTCACACTTGTAGAAAACTGCTGATATTTCCCGGAGAAGCTTCATGTTTGAACGCAAAAAGCTAAATTTTCCACTCAGACTTCACTCAGAGTTTCTCCTCCAGCCTCCTCATATTTATTCTGCAGAAAGTCAGAATGAGCTGATGTGAGAATGCAGCAGGATATAATCAGGAGAATTCACCTGGAGCCAGTGGGAGGAGCCAGTGTGTGTGTGTGTGTGTGTGTGGGGGGGGGGTGCATGTTTCCTGTTCTCCAGGATGTTCTTCTCCACTCTTTACTTCAGATTGTGATTCTGATCCATTTTTTTTTTACACCAAGTCTTGCCTCGGGAGAAAGGTTTTAAGACAGATGCAGAGCTGACTAAACACTGAAGCTTCATTGTCGATATGGAAACCTGCGTGAGCATCGACTCTAGAGAGGAGGGGAAATAGTTGCAGATATCAAAAAGACCCCACAGGAAGATGATCTGTAAGTTAACAAGAGAAGGAAGCTAACCCTATATGAAATCTTCTAGACGTCATAGAATCCGTCTTCCTCCACTCGTCTGTGTCTCCGCTTATATTCAAAGGACATTTTGTGAAGTAAATATAATCTGTGCATTCTTCTGTAGCTTTTCCACACACACACAAAAGAGAGAAGCTGAAACCCTCCATTACGAGCGAGCTCTGTGAGTGTGGTGTGGGCCCGCGAAGGGGGGAACCAGCAGGCTCGCCAAGACCATCACAAAGACCAGGCTGGGTCTGTTTCTCTGATCCTGTACTTAGCCCAAACCAAAAGTATTGTTGGTTCTTCTCTGGTTTCATGTGTGTTGGTCATAAAAAAAAAAGAAGAGAAGGAGAGGGAAGTCTGGGAGCTCTTTGGATGGATGTATAAACTTTGAGCCCTCAGTATTTCCATTTGAAGCCTTTTGAAGTGTGTTTGAATCGTCTTATCGGTGTGAAACAGACGAGGGAAAATTACATGAAGTACTAAAAACTGCAGTTCCTTTAGTGGCCACTTGGACACAAATACAAGTGAGTTGTTTCTCATTACGCCCCATATTGACATGCACAGCTTCACAGCAAAAATAACCAATGCTTACAGCAAGACAACTTTATACAGCCCCGATTTTATGATAAAACATAAAGCGCTGATTGCCTAGCGGTCATGACACATGCCCCGTGTACAGAGGCTGAAGTCCTTGTTACAGCGGCTGTTTGTTAGAATCCGACCTCTGCCCTTTGCTGCAAGTCATACCTTACTCTCTCCTTCCAACATTTCCCGTCTCTCTTCAGCTCTTCTCTCAAATAAAGGCCCCAAAAATAACTTAACAGATTAAAAATGTAGAGTCTGATCGGTAAATTGGCCAGCCGATAATATTGGCCGATATTAGCAAATCAAGTGACTATCGGTATCGGCTCATTTCATTGCAGGTACTACTAGATTCTTTCAACAGTCAAGTCAGTTTCTTAAGATTTTCTTTCATGCATATTGGAGAAACTATCTGGTTTGCAGCACAGTTTATGTTATTAAGAGAGCATCAGGAAAGTCTGTGCTAAAGATTTTTCAGTAAAATAAATTGTGGTACTTCTTAAGGTTTCACAGACTGAAAGGTGAACATGAACATTTAAAGATTCAAACAATGAGCTGTAGTCTGCTACTTGAAGACAGCCTCTTAGCTTCTTTTAACAGGTTTATAAACTGCTACCGCACATCTCTTCCTGAGTTAAACACAATGGTTAACTAGCTCATTCACCAGCTAATAAATTAGCCACAGGCTTAGACTTTTGAGCTTTGACATCTTTTAAAACCCTCACCCCTCTCCAGTTTCACCCTCTCCTCTAAATATGGTCCCTTTGTCAGAAAAACCAACATGGCGACGAGCACTTTGCCAAACTCAGGGCCTCAAGAATACAGCTAACAAACCAATGAGTGAAATCTCAACATCTATAAAAAACAGTCTATGGATGTTGTTGGGCCCCTTCTTCTCATGTTGCATGGTCATTTATAGCCATGTGTGTGTTTTGGTTCCCTCACTCCTCACTTCCTGTCTTTTTCCTGGAGCAGAAAAAGTGTGTGTGAAAGTTTAATCGCTCCACAATAACCTGGCGCTCATAAACCAGCAGAACAGGTCATCAGGCTCTCACAGCGCTGGTAAACCCAACGCTACAGGAAGTGAATTGCTCAACATTTTGTGGGTTCTTATTGGCTAACATGTCCAATCTCTGGAACCTATTATAACCAGCCTAGCCTGACGCACACATGTCATCACACTCACACACATAATCATTAAGCATGCATGCTCTTTAACGCCTCATGTGTCACAGAGTTGTCTGAACTTTTTTACTCCTATGCACCTCAACTCAAATCACTCACCCACAACGACGACTTGCCTCGCACGAACCAGTATTATCTCGCACTCAATGTTCCCTAAAAAGGAGAGAAGTTAAATCTGCTGTTTTTAAAAAGCTGCTGAAGTATGACAACAGTACAATCTGGTAAGGGTTAGGGTCTGTTTTCTGTGCGTCTCTCAGGGGGATAAAATGGGGTTCATTAAAGGAGCAGTATGTAACTCTGACACCTAGTGTTTAAAATGGGTACTGCAGTCCAAATTCTAAACATTGTAGAGAGCTGTCTCCCCCCCCCCCCCCCCCCCCCCCCTCTCTAGAGTCCATGCTCACTCAGGTCACCATGTGGTGGACTCTGAAGCTTCAGTGTTTATCCAGCTCTGCATGGGTCTGTAAACCTTTCTGTGTTCTAACCTCTCTCCATTTTTCAAAAGCATCTCCAATATTGATCCTAGTTTGAGCACGTTTCTGCTCGTGGAGCTTATTAGAAACATGCAGAGGCTTTTTAGGTCGGGTCCAGCCCGTGAGACTGCCCACCTCCACTGGTCACTCGTTGACTTTGAATTGAGGCGTCTTTGAATCGCCCCTTAGCATCCCAGCACCGCTTGTGGTACACAGTGAATGGTAGCAGATTTTAAATCCAGCCAGGTCCTATTGCAAAGTGTGATGGTGGCCGCTTCCCTCGCTGTAATGACATTTTATACTGGTGTATTGGTTGCATCAGTGAATAGGACGTAACAAACCTTGAAGAGGAAAAATTAGGTATTAGAAATTCATCTTATACACTTGATTTATGGTCTGTCTGTCTCATTCCCCAGTCTGAACTTCAGTTAGAGAAGGAACAACATTTGACCATTTGAACTCTCAACTAAAGCACTTACAGAAGAATGACGTTTAAAAACTTTTTCTGAGAGCTCTTATTTTTTACAGTTTTTCCTTACCATAAAAACAATAATTTGTGATATAAAATCTGCCCTTTGAAAGTTTTCCATTTCTACCTTGTCGTCGGCCTGTTGGCTTCTGATGGTGTTTCGTTTCAAGCAGAGACCTGAAACAGTTGTGAGACCACAGTTGCTAAAAATGTTCTGAGACTCTGGGTAGTATAACGGTGACACATGGCGACTCTGGGACCCCCCCGCACCCCCCCGCACCCCCCCCCCCCCCGCTGTCCTGAGTACTGACTGTGTTTCTGCAGGCTGTGAAGTTATGTGAAGTATTTCACTGTAAAACCCGAACAGCAGACAAGGAATATATTCTTTCCTGCCCAGGTTTTGACCCTGCGGGGGGGCGGAGTAACTGTAGCCTTGCATGAGAAATCTAACAGCTACACACCTCAGCCTCCACTTTCTGTCCCCCGGAGGCCTCGAAACTTTCCACTTAACATACCTCATCTGGACACTTTCACAGCTCCAAGCCATCATACTGAGTTTCATTTTTTGGTTAGAAATAGAAATGTGTGTTTCACCCTCATCCTGCTGTATTGTTTATTGTGTCTGAAGAGAATTGGAGACGTGTGTCATAGCTGGAGGAGGAAATGTATTTTAAACACATGGTCACCGTTACTATGATCCTGATTAGCCGTCGAGGTCCCGACCGTCCGTCGTCAGATCTTCCTCTTGGAAGCAGCTCCGGTGTCTTCATCCTGTTTCAATTCAAACCAATTATCTCCTAATCCCTTTCCCACCGTCCTCGCCGTGACTCACATGTTTATGCATGAATCGTTGGCCAGTTTCTGTCCGATGCCAGCCTTAATCACAAGAAGCAGATTATTTCTGCGGTCAGGTTTGAGGATGAGATGGTTTTTGTTTAAAGACGAGGTTTCACTGAGAGAGATGATTGTGCAGAGCAGGAAGGATTCTGTTTGGATACGAGCGGTTTCAGCGAGATGATCAGCTCCGCTCGTCCCTCCCGACATGTGTGTGTTGTTAGGATTCAAGTTCTCTGAAAGCATCTGGATGGCACATGTAGCTCCTCGCTCTGCTGAGGCATGAAATCTCGCCTTGGAAAACGTGTTGGTCATCTGTTGTCAAACGTTCTCCTCCGTCCAGCTCTGTAAATATTTGACCGACTAATTTTTGCATGATTTTTGGGACGATATATTCCTGTCATAATATTTGGTATCTGTGGTAGAAAATTAGCAGCTTGGCATTGAATGTTAAACACTGCAGCCCGTGAGAGAGCTCGATCGGTCTGTAAATCAGTGCGACTCGGGGCCTTTTCCACACGCAGGCCATGAAAACTGAAAAAAAAGTTCTGTTGGGTCTGTGATGAGGACGCCGGGCGTTTACCTCTATGCAGTTAATTTTAAACATCACTTATTCCCAAACTTCAAAATCCTGCTTTGTCATCCAAAAATAGTTTTGGGCCAACTGAAGCAAATTTAATTAATTTATCGACCATATAACGTGTTTTCCTCTCCGTGTATTTGAGAAGACGGCACTGTAGTGAGAGAGTTTAATCCCAAAGGTCAATCAAAACTTTGGAAACGTAATTGCGTTAATCGTGAATTTTTCCTGATGTTTTAATTTGTTTTTGGACAATTCAGTGTAAAAGTAAAAATCCATTTTTTTAAGAAAATAGTGTGCAAATGTAAAGTGTAAAATTTGAAACAAAAATTAATTTGGTGTTCATTTATTTCCTGTTACTGACTTTTTGTCTTTGGGAAACCACACACTCACACTTTAAAGCAGTGCATGGTTCTCAACTCACCTAGCGTCAGGACCCACCACCAACTCCTTCCTGAAAAACCGTGACCCAAATGTCTGATATTTTTCAGATTTATTAAATGCTAAATTATGTAGTTTTTCAGTTTCTGTCAAATGTTTTGTACCTGACGGAAAAATCTGACAAGCTGCTAACTGAACACCACATACATGTTTAAAAAAGCGCTTGACAAAACTTTTTGATTCCAGGTTTTTTTTAGGCACATGCTTGCAACCTACTGAAAACAGATCCGCGACCCACCTTTGAGTCCCGACCCTCCATTTGAGAATCACTGCTTTAAAGTGTATCACTCAGCCACTCCGGAGTCCGCTGCTTCATTTGAATCAGTGTGCAATGAACCTCGGGATATGTTGGAACGGGAGAGATGCACCGGATGGATCTTTAGTTTTCTGGGAAAGGAGGACACGTTTAAAGGAGCCTTTGAAAGAGGAAAACCTTTAGAGACAGAATCAGACTTCAAAAGGTCGACTGAAAGATGCTGCTAGTGGAATGGGACACAACCTCTGTTAGCATGTTAGCATGCTGTCGATAGCATTCAGCTATTTACTGTAGTACAGCCTCAAAGAGTTGATTTAATTTTTCTTTCATTTTCTTGATAAAAAACAAAACGTTTCATGCAAAAAGTCCACTGGAGGAAGAATCCACTGGGGAGGATCTAATCGTGTGGGTGAGCTGGATGAATGACATCACACGGCTTGACTTTCCGGTCTTTCTTTTTTCAGCATGTGTACATAACGGGAGTGTCTGCGTTGAGGTTTGTAGTTAATATACGGTCCCTGATTTCCTGCTGTGGGCCAAACTGTCAGAGATAAACAAGTAGTTCAGTACTTTGCCTCAGAAACATCATCGACATGCTTCACCCAGACGTAACTTACCCCTCTGGTTATAGAAAGCTCTGAAGTCGTCCAGAGAGGAAACGGTCAAACTCGGCCCTGAAAAAGTCTCTGTGAGGTGGGCTGTCATGATGTCAGCATTTCCTCAGGAAGCTGTGGCACAGAGAGTCTGAGGGTGGCCCTGTTTGGTTTTTGTGGTTTTCTTTTCTTCTATATGTGTTGAAGTAAAGGGAAGGAAACAGCAACATACCACAGCTTCACCGAAGGTTTTCACAGCAAAGGACTACCGTGACATATAAAATATATATGTCAAGCAAATATCCTGCATCCATTGACAACTGCACGATGACTAAAACATGAGACATTTCCTCAAACTATTATTGAAGATATCCCTGAACAAGTCCATGAGTCTGTATGTTCTGTTTTATTTTGAAATTGACCGAACGCTCTGTGCGTTTCCTTGTCTGACTTCCTGTCTGGGTCGTTTTATTCTGTCCACTGTAACGCTTTCTTGCAGTGATATCTGTCAAAAATAGACCTGCAGCGTATTTGAAACGCAGCGGAGCGTAGTGGCGCTGCCTGCACGCTCCGGGGAGACGGGCCGCATCGTCTGTTGTGGGAAAGTGAACAGCGCTAAAGGACCGGCGCACACTAAGTACGTTGTAATTCAGAGTGAGAGCTAGCTCACAGGAAGCATCTGATGCTCGCTAAAGCTGACTACACACAAGATGATTTTCAAATGTTTAACAATTAAAAAAAAACCATGCAGACAAAAGGAGAGCTTCAACTCATTTTGTGACATTTTAATCCTCTGAACGCAGACTAGAGGATTCAGACTGCGAGACAACACACCTACTCATTGTAGATCGGCTTTCAACAGTCAATAATTGTTCACTAATGTACTTCATAATTCTTCCTTTATCACCAGCCTGTGCACTCTCTCATTGAAGAGCATTCATGCACACACCGCTGAGTGCAGGCCGACTGCATGAAATGCTACTGAGTCACAACCCGGTGTCACTTCCACAGCAGTGAGCACAGACAATAGCATAGTGACAAATATTGGACTGAACTGTCTACTGGCAGGCACACCTGTGAAATGAAAAGACCGAGGGCGACATGAACCAGGCCGCTGACCGAGAACAAAGACAGGATCTGTTTTT
This sequence comes from Labrus bergylta, assembly GCF_963930695.1. Taxonomy (NCBI): domain Eukaryota; kingdom Metazoa; phylum Chordata; class Actinopteri; order Labriformes; family Labridae; genus Labrus; species Labrus bergylta. The sequence goes on along the minus strand of NC_089210.1, from coordinate 1,424,624 downwards.
GTAGACCTCCAGCGTGTCTTTGTGTGTCAGTTTAAAAAAAAAAGAAAAAAGGGAGAGTATTTCAATGAAGAGTGAAATATTTACTCTGTGTAGCAGCTGAGGCTGGAAAACAGGCAGTTGCTCTCTTTCTCTCATTTGCACAAAACTCCATGTGTAGCATTTTTTTCTGCAGAAAGTCCTTTTTCAAAAGCATCTCCAATATTGATCCTAGTTTGAGCACGTTTCTGCTCGTGGAGCTTATTAGAAACATGCAGAGGCTTTTTAGGTCGGGTACAATCACTTCTATCTGAACCACTTCTCTTGCCCGCTTCCATCGCTGCAACACCTGTTGACCTGATAACTGCTCTCATATCTGACAAACCGAGGGGTGTCCAAAACGGCCGTGTGGGGATCGCCTTAAAAGCGCCTACCTTCTCTGGTCCAAACAAATCCAGAGCATTCAGGAGCAGAATCTAAAGTTAGAAGGAGGACATACTGGCTGCTGTGTTGTTGTCAGAGAAGCCAGCACTTCAACATAGCATGTTTCCTTAATGATCAGAGAGTAAGATACTTTTTATCATTTCACTCTCTACACATCTCACTGACTGGAACCTGCATGGGGAGAACTGTCAGCTGTGTGAATATGGTTAACATCATGGTAAGTATAAAGTCAGATAAGTTGCACTCTTTCTTGTCTGTTACTGTAAAACAAACTCTTGATGTGTTAGAGTGTTTTTCTGCGAGTTCTGAAAGTTGAAAAACTTCTCCTGCCGGAGGCTCTCTGACTCTCTCTGGGTGGAGCAGGTGTTTGCTTTTCACACACTACCAAACACATGCACAGCACAGTTAAGCCTGCAATTGTGATCTCACTTACGCTCTCACTCATGAAAATGTGTGATTTTTTTCTGCAGCCATGCAGGTCACAACACAAAGAGAAGGTGTTGCATATTTAGCATGACCTCACTGACCCTGTTTCTTATGGCTGTTTGAGTTTTGCAAGTTAAACTCAGCCGCCTCAATCTCTGAATTTCAATTTGACATTGAATTTCACATGAAGTGTGACGTGAAAGTGCTACCTCCTCTTAGAGTTCCTGTATATCTTGTTTTACATCAGCCGTTATCAGAAGTATTTCTCCTGACCTGTGAATCATGAAGTGTAAAGGTCGTGAAACAGGCAGCATCTATCAAGTCAAAGCTTCCTGTTTTTACCATCCATTTTTTATATTTCCTGCATGCATCATGTTTAAGATGTTTCCCATGAGAACCCTTCTGTGCGTGCTACGATCTGCATTCAGGTGTTAAAGTGAGTTAACCAGCTGCTCCAACATTAACCGGTAACAAGAACGCTACAAACAGTTAATATAAAAGTAGCTTTCAGTTGTAGAAACGTTATACCCATTTTAAAATAGTTTCAGACGTTGATTGCACAATAACTTTCAACAGGTAGAATGGCGTCTCTCTCGTGTCCACAGAACGCCCCGCTCGCCTGTTTTCAGCACTATGTAACTTCAGCAGCAGGTCGAGGTCACCTCGTGAGAAGTGTGTACGTCTTTAGGGCGTTAGTTCACACAGCAGCCTTCAGCTACAAAGCAGCCTGTTAGCTCGTCTCTGTACGGTTTGATACGACGAAGAGGAAGAGGATGGAGACGGAGGAAAAGAAGAACAGAGAGAGAGTGAGCGAGAAGCAGAGCGTACATCCTGCAGATATCATTCTGAACAGATTGAGCTGTAACGTTAGCATGTATCGTTAGCGGTGTCAGCGTCGTCTCGTGTTTAGCGGCTTTAGCGGCTGCAGGAAGTGGTCTAACCCGAGTTATGTCTCAGGTTTGATATGAATAAGTTTGGAACCACACAAACTTAAATAAGTGATCCTCTGTGATGTAACAGTTAAGCTACGGCCTATAGTCGTCATGGTAACTGTTGAAGACACATGCTAACATTTTGCTAACAACGTGGTGAAGATGCTAGCAGAGTCCAGCTTACTCTCCTCACATCGTGTAAATACTAAAGAACATTAAAAAAAAGCTCATTCACATTCCTCTCCCATTCTCTGTCACTTCCACAGCCGGAGCCGTCGTGTTTGTTGCCATTGTGTTGGAGAATTCAGGGTTTTTTTTTTTTTGGTTTCTGGTGAAGTTTTCCCGGCCCTGCAGCACGCCTCTCTTTCAGAAACAAGACGTGTTAAGCGACGCCGGCGCGCTCCTCTCTCTGAGGTGGGTGTGTTTGTTTGCTTTCCCATGACTTCACTGTTTTTCAGGCGCTCTTTTGAAGGGCTGTCCACATCTGGACAACAAGTTGCATCACTGCAGGAAATCTGGTCCTGTTCCAAGACTATTTATAGCCTGAGGGTGATGAATGGAAATGTATGTGATGTTTACTCGTAAAAGAAACAACAAGAAGGCATGTCAATAATGAAATAACATGATACAAACAACTGTAGAGGCATGTCGTGTGGTTAAGAGGCTGATCTGTAAACCATGTGAGGACATTTTTTATCTGGTTATGAAACAAACTGAAATTAATACAGGCGTCTTTAACGAGTGTTGAGACTTCAATCTCCACTTAATGAAGCAGCTTCCTTCTTCCTGTTTTGGCTCCTCAGTATGTTGTTCACCCTTTTTTGTCTCGTTGATGCTGAAAAAACATCCAATTAAAAGCAGCGTTGATTTAAAGTCTTTCTATGTGATTTTTCACACTTAAATGTAGAAATCAAGTATCTCCTCTGAAAATAACTCTGTGAGTCATGACTGTCTACAATGGGTGTAACACCCGAGTCCCACTGTCTGTGATGTTTTCAGAGTTTTCAGAGTCCTATCTTCACTTTGTTTACATCGCCTGGACGGCCGGCTGACTCCTCCCCTCGTGTATAAAAGTTGTTTAATTGAGGGACTAGAGAAAAGAAGAATAACATACTGTACTCACTGCTTAACTGTGTTTCTAGATCACGCTCATTTCAGGTAAATTTACATGCAGTGTGAAGATACCAGCATAATAAAGATCGCTAGCATTAGCATGCTAACACAACAATGCAGCGCAAGTTGTTTTGGTTTCATGCTGGAGCTCAAGGGCGACATCTGCTGGATCAAAAAATCACATATAAAGCCTTTAAAGGGAATAGCTGTCATCATAGCGTCAGACTCTGTTTCATCGTCAGCCATCTTGGATATGTTGTAAGCATTATACTGCACTCTTGTGTAGGATATGTCGGGTAGGCGCCCCCTGAAATCACTCTGAAGCCGTTTTCACATGTGCACTCCTGAAAATGTCAAGAGTATTTCAGGAGGACTGCTCCAGATATTTTCCTGAGCTGGCTGTTCACACACGCACTGAAGCAAATTGGGATTTTCTGACACACCTTCACCAACTAACCAGGTGCATGAAGAGTGAAAGGCTTGAAGAGGTCAAAATGCTCCAGCAACACGTGATGATGAACTGACCCTGGTGAAGGTCGCAAATGCGAAATTTCACTCATACAAACACTCTGTTGCTCCGTCTGCTTCTTCTGCATCTTTTTTTTTTGCATCTTGTCTTACCTCAGGAGACCCCCCCCCCCCCCCTCCTGTCTAACAGGGGTAGTCTCCCACTGTGAGTAGCATGTGTGAACAGGTCAGGAGAATATCAGGAGCAGTCCTAGATATTTTCAGCAGTGCAAGTGTGAAAACGGGTGATGTGAACTCTTACATTTCATCGTTCCCTTTCAAATAAAATGAATTCAAAAAAGCAGCAGACGGTAAAAATCTGGTAAACCACACGAGGTGTTCTCACTTTGCAAAACATCACAGTAAAGCAGCAGACCTTAGAATTACCCACAATGCACAACACCACTCCAAAATAACCTTCTCAGAGGACCCTGTTTTAAACCTCCAGCAGCCCATGCCTTCTCTTCCTGCCTTCTTTTAACTCGCCTGCTGTTTTGGTTAAAGTAATTATGACCGCAGAGTTTTGAGCACTTTCCTCTGGGAGTCTTAAATGAAAGACGAGGAAGGGAAATTAAAGGAACTGGTCAAACTTCTTGCTTTGCATTTTCACAGGAAGTCATTATTTACTACTTTTGTTGTATGTGTGTGTGGAATGGCGTGGGTGTCTCTTGGCCTGCTAGATGTTTGCTCTGATAAATCTGATCCCAGAAATCCCCTCATGACAGAAGCCAGAGTCGAGGGGATTTTTCTGTTTCTCTTTTATCAAAACTTTTTAACCTGAAACAAAACCGAGCTCAAACTAATTAGAGCGCAAACACAAAGTTTAACCCCTTACAGCTCCGTAAAACAATGTTCAAATTCCTTCCCCTGCTCAGTGTTTGTTGTTTTGCCCAGAGTCACTCGAAACAGCAATTAACACGGCATTGTTTCAACAAGTGATACCTCTGCCATGCCCCGCGGTCTAGACAGACAGATACAGCTATCTAAATGACTGCCTGGTTTTCTCGTAGAGCACAGAGCGGGATTCCTGAGCCCATTGTTCTGGAGGACAGTCCAAGGCCTTGATGTGAGCTCGGGGGAGCAGATAAAAAAATTCCCAGCAGAAGGATGTGTGTTTGCTCAAAGACGTTCAGGAAACACACGGGCTCGCTGACCACTGAGGAGCTCCTCTTCAATTTCCTCTGATTGCACAGGTTTGAGTTGAATCATGAAGGTGTCAGCAACTTGTAATTTCCCAGAAATGATCAGAAAGTTGATTCAGTGTTTGGGTGTTTGTGTGGAAGCCAAATGGCAAGTGAGTTTTAACAGTAGCCTGAAGTCAACCAGGAAGAGTCCTTAAAAAGCTCATAAACATTTAAGTTTATTATCAGATTGTGTTGATGACAGTGAGAGACGTGGACACAGGCGCTCGTGGTCAAGCATGAAGCATGAAGCTCTAACATACATCGCCTTAAATACAATGAAACAAGCTTATCTTCAACAATACAGTGTTGTAGTACTCGAAATCGGTCTTCCAAGACCATTTTTGAGAGTCCCGATTCAGAATCGGAAGCATTTTTACTCGGCCTTGTCTCGGTCTCAGACTTGACAGACTCTGGATTTTAAATTAAGACCTCCACTGAAAGGCTATTTTTCCACCTCATTACTTTGACTAGAAGGGAAACATATAACTTCAAATCAATTGTAGTTTGATTCTTTTCCCTTTTTCCCCATTTATATATGTTGTATGCAGACGACACCCTTACATATATATCTGTTATATTTTGTCTTGGTCTCGATCCCTAAATGTCTTGGTCTTTGTCTTGGAATTTTTTTTTTTCAGCTGCTTGTTTGGTTCTATTTCTGTCACTGCTGATTGTCTCTCGACCCCCAAAAGGTCAACACGGTCAGCAGCCTGACTTTGTCCTCAGAAGGTCGTCGTTATCATTTCAGTGTTTCCTGATTGATCAGCAGCTTAAAAAACAATAGGTGATAAAACATATCTGAGGGACATCAGAGCTTTTTAAAGCATGATATCAAAACCCATCAGAGAACAGCTGATGTCAACATTGTTGATCTTACTCACCGTCCTTACCAACATCGTTGATCAAATCTCAACACATATTAGCAATAAAGCAAATTAAGTCCAGAATCATGACAGACTTTAGTCCTCACTTAGTTAAAGAAGTTGTAAACAAACATGGAGGTAGTTTAAAGTTATCTAAAAGAGAATAAAAAGGCAAACAGTATCTCAACAGACCGACCTCCTGATTCAAGTTTAACCTACTGTAAGATGTTTTTACTTTGACGCATTTATATCGAGACTTTTTCAACAGAATATACTATACCTCATAAATGTGTGCCCCCCCTGTTGTTGGTTTGATCACACCAGCGGTTACTCACAGACTCAGATGCACTAATGACTAATGCAGAGTAAGGCTGTATAGTGACTATAGCATCCTGTTCTTTATTCTTCCCAGTTTTTTTTCAAGAAGGACCCCTTTGACCTGACTCTCACTAAGCCCCCCCAGAATGTTTGGCTTGCATGGCCAAGCCGGTCCATTGTTGGGTTATTTCTTGTTTTTAATGACCAAAAGAAAATGCAGATTAATACCTGCACACTGTTTCAATTCTTCAAACACAGACGTGTTATTCATGGCACCTCCTCCAGATTCTGATCTAAACTTAGGTTGTATGCAGACGACACCCTTACGTATATATCTGCCTCTTCCTCAGCTAAGTGGATAACGGACTAGCTGCTTGTATAAAATAAAAACACAGGCTGTGCAGACTTTGGCATCAGTCTGCAGATACAGGACTGAAGGAGACTGGCTGCCCTTGTACTTGTTAGCTCCTCAACACACACACGCACGCACCAAACTGAGCCTCTTATCATGAGCTGTCATCAAGCACTCATATCCTCACATTGTCCCAGAGGAAAGCTGACCTCCCAGCTGTAGATATTAACTCAATCCAACCCTCGTGTTTCCCTTCTCCCTCTAAGAAGAAAAGGGCAGCAAGGGTAGAAACTCTGAGGGAGATGTCTGAAACAAGTGGACGTAAAGATCCTCCCAAGTATCTAAAACAGGAACACATTCGCTTCTTCAGCTGGTGATCCCCACCTCTAACTTTTGCACACACTCTTCTTCAGATTCTTTTGGATGCAGCTGGGGCCTCGTGTGACGTCTGAGGGGTGGGGGGGTTAATGGACGGGTTGTGGGGTCACTTTAAGGCACAGGCAGGGGGGGGTGTTTGGATAGGCTCAGAGCCAGATCTGAGGAAAACACTCTTTAGCACAATGGAGATGGAACAAGAGACTCGTCTCTATCTTTTACTTTCTGTTTACTTTCTCTAGAACTGTCTGTCTCTCATTTTAAAGTCCTGACGGTCGCTCTCGACTGCTTTCGCTTTACAAATTAAAAAGTGTGGCGCTCATTAACCAGTCATGCTCCCCCCCTGACAAAAGGTTTCATCGTGTTTCAGTAGCCGTTTATAAATGGAGAACATCTTGTTTATTTGTCTTGAAAGGACCCAAATCTGAACATATCATGTCAAAAATAAACTGAGCAATTCTTTAATTTCCTCACTTACGGCCTGAGAATGTATGTTGTTCTTTGTATTATCCCATGACCTCCCGAGGAAAAATGTCCCTGCATTTCTTTTCCCCGTGCTGTCCTTGTAAGGACGGACGGCATATGTCTCCTATGGAACGATAAGCAGCGACACACATGCTTACACTCACTCGTCTTGCAAACTCTACTGAGGCTTGTGGTGAGGTGTGGGTGTCAACTGATGGCGGTGTCACAGATATAACTTGGTCCTGAAACAGTCATACCCAGAATCAGGTCGTTTCACTGTAAACGTCAGATGACAAACAGAGAGACGTCGACCAAAATAATTTGAATGTGAAAAACAGGAATAAGAAAAGAAACAGGCAGTAAAAGTTATAAAGCTGTACAATTAAAGAAGATGAAATTTAAGGGAAAAGTCAAAAAACTGAGGGCAATAAAATACAAATAAAGAAGAAGAAGATGGCATCACAGGTAGTAAAAACACAAATGCAGACAGGCTATTTCATCACTTCATTGATGTTTTGTTGCCTTTAGCTCACTAATGGGATATCTGGATCACAGTGAAGGTGACAGGTTAACACACAGGGCGTTAAAGTTCCTCATTATCCTGTAAACCTCCTCTCTGCATCTCTCTGCTGGAGGTAAACACAGCCTGCGATTCCTGATAAGATAAGTCGGCTAACTGCAAACAAGTCGTGTTTCTACTCGAGCTGCGGGGCCTCTGCCGTCTCACTATCACCTCTCCTGTGTTGTGTCAGAGTTAATCACAAGCCTCGCAACAAGACGGGTGGGAAACTGTACTCCCTCAGGCTCGTCTCTTTTGTAAATACGGGGATTACATTTTAAAATAAACTTCACTCTTTCTCATTCTCTTGAAAAACTCATGATATTTTTTTTTACCAGACCCCTAGTATTTTTTTCTGCAGCAGGTCAGAGTGAGCTGATGTGAGAATGCAGAAGGAAATAATCAGGAGAATTCACCTCGAGCGAGTGGGAGGGGGCGTTTTGACCCAGATCATGGTTTCTTCTTTGTCATATCTCTCTGTGGTTTGTGGCTGAAGATGACAAGGTAGCTACACGCCCACATTTAACTTCCCTCTGTATAAGTGTGACACTTGTTTTTTCCCCTTTTTTTAAATCTAGAAAAACAAGCTCAGGTCCATTTAGTGTTTCTTCCTCATTTCCCACTTTAGCCCTTTCTTTCTTTTTTCTTTTTTGGAGTATTTCCCAGACGGCTTGGTGGGAGGCGTGTTTGTAAAAAGTGTTTTTAATGCTGTTTCCTGTGATGTTTTTACAGTTGTGTGGAGCAGTGGGAGTCTGGGAACCACGATGGCAGGAATGTTTTGGACTTAATGTGAGCAGCGTGTTTGATAAAATGCTGAACGTGACCACAGCTGTCTGAACCCTTTGACGGGCTTTGTGAGGAGCAGTTTGACTAAAACAGACAAAACATCACAAATCATCTCTTTTACAACAATTTAACAAACCTCATGAATGCATGAAAAAGTCCAGCGGTCACTTTTAGGCAAAGAAGAGTCTCTGGAGTGTCTTTCAATTTATAAGATTTTGTGTTCATTAGAAGCAACTAGTTTGGCAATTCTTGGAAGCGTCTTTCTCATTACAGTAACAAGGGACTGCTGTGGCTCAGTGGTAGAGTCCATCATCTCTCAACTGGAAGGTCGGGGTTCGATCCCCAGCTCCTGCAGCCACATGTCCGATGTGTCCTTGGGCAAGACACTTAACCCCAAATTGCTCCCGCTGCCTCGACAGGGCATGTGAATGTGTATGTTCATACTGATGGACTCTTTACCCAGCAGCCTCTACCATCAGTGTGTGAAAGTGGAGGTGTGACCTGCAGTGTGAAAGAACTTTGCTGGTGGCTCAGTGGTCAGTGTGCCCCATGTATGGAGGCTGTAGTCCTCCAAGTGGGCGGCCCAGGTTCGAGTCCCACCTGTGGCTCCTTTCCAGCATGTCATTCCCCTCTCTCTCTGTCCTGTCAATCCATTAAAGCCACAAAAAGCCCAAAAATAAATCTTTAAAGAAATAAAGACTAGAGCTCAAGTCCATTTACAATTTAACATCCTTAAACTATTCTTTATTCAAAGGCTTATTTTGGGACTTAAAACAATATCTCTCTCCCACCACCCCTCCACACTTTCCCCGCCCCTCCCGTCCTGTTTCACCAGCAGGGACAGAGACGGCTGCAAACAAGTTCTAACAAACATCTGAAAACAAGATTCTGCGATCAATCAAGTGATGATGCACATCTCAAAGTCGTTATGTTTGACTTTTAGGCCAAAAAATGTCTTTTCATAGTTTTTGAAAGTCTGTTGGTTCTCCTTCTGTCGTACTCTGAGTGGGCGGGTCCATCGCTCTTCCCCTGGGATTAACAGTTAGAGAGGGAAGAGGTTGACTCGGGGGGCCGTCCCCGTCAGTGTGAACACAGAGCTGAGAAATACAAACCCAGAGGGACTTGAGGAGGCTCAAAAAGACTTGATGAGACTTCATGACTCTCGTTAGTTCATCTGGAGGGCAAAGAAAACAACCGTCTGTGTCTCATGGGGAGTAGCATGAGAGCCGACTCTGTATTTAGAGAAATGTGGAGTTCTGCAGAGTCCTGCTGGGGGGCCGGTGAACCCAGCCTTTCTTTAAATGGACACTTAAGGTTGGGTTTGGTGCAGGGGGGGGGGGGGGGATGAGGGGGGTGACTCCCTCTCTCGTGGTCGTGCGTGGGAGGGAGGTCACGGACCCACCCTCCCTATTGAAGGCACGGGGCTGAGGAGGGGAAAATGACAGGGTGAAGAGTCCCCGAGGGGGGAACACTGCAGCGCCACCCTCTAATCACAGAGTCACCTCGTCCACATGTGGAGAATAAACGCTCCACGCTCACACAATGACACCCTCAGCTGTGTGTACAGTAAGCCCTAAATATACATTCTTTTATCATCACATATAGAAAACAGGTTTTAAGCTCCACAATCACACACTTCTCCTCTAAGAGCCTGATACTGAAACACCAACTTTTACAAGAATAAATTCCTCTCATTCCAACAGAAACACGATCATTAGTGAGTTCACTCGCAAATGTCGGTCGGTCCAAGACTTAACCGAAGAAGGGCAACAAGTTTATGAGCTAATAATGATCGTCTAGCCGGCTGGATTGTTTGCAAAGAGCTGACTGAAGAAGCTTTCATTGTATTTATTATTTAGCAGACTTAAAGTCTTTCTATGTGATGTTTAACACTTAAATGTAGAAATCAAGTCTATCCTCTGAAAATAACTCTGTGAGTCATGACTGTCTACAATGGGTGTAACACCCGAGTCCCACTGTCTGTGATGTTTTCAGAGTTTTCAGAGTCCTATCTTCAGTTTGTTTACATCGTCAGGACAGCCGGCTGACTCCTCCCCTCGTGTATAAAAGTTGTTTAATTGAGGGACTAGAGAAAAGAAGAATAACATACTGTACTCACTGCTTAACTGTGTTTCTAGATCACGCTCATTTCAGGTAAATTTACATGCAGTGTGAAGATACCAGCATCATAAAGATCGCTAGCATTAGCATGCTAACACAACAATGCAGCGGGAGTTGTTTTGGTTTCATGCTGGTGCTCAAGGGCGACATCTGCTGGATCAAAAAATCACATAGAAAGCCTTTAAAGGGAAACTTCACTGGTTGAAACATGAATCTGTATTGACATTGGGTCATATATGAGATAGAAATGTGAACATGTACATTTTGAAGTTGGTGCCTTCTTGACCAAGAAAAAGCAGAAAGAGTATTTTTGGCTCATGTGGATGAAAGACAACAACTCCCAGAATGCACAGCAGGTCGTGCGCCTCCTGTTCCTCCATCAGCATTAACTGCTCATCTCGTAGAGATCTTCAGACCTTCAAAATCCCCTTCATCCAAATCAGTTTGAAGTTCAAACATATTTTCCAGCCATTGTTGGTTTTTATCAGCTTTCTCCACAGAGCCTGTTAGCATAGCTCCCAAGCAAGATGGCGGCCGTTGCTTTTAGATTCTGGGAGTGAGGTCCCACCAGCTGATCGGGTTGAAAACATGAGGAACTAGAGATGTAGTTTCACCCCCTCTAAAATGGGTACCGTACTAAACCGGACCACTTGGTGGAAACAGGGCTTAAACAGCATCCATCCATGGCAGAAGCGCCGCTCAAACTAGCTTCAAGGCTAAAAAACAAGGCGGCGTCTAGTGGCGTCCCTCCAATACGAACTTAGCAACACAGTGTTAGTGCTTTCACACCTGCAAAAAACTCCTGAAACTCCTGACTCCCAAACTTCTTTGGGGTCAGGTGTTCTCGGGTCTGGGCCCATGGTTCCCTCATGTGAAACTGCAGCTCTTTGATTTTCAGGAGTATCTGATATGAGCCGTCCAGAATGTTTGCTGCACACACACACTTTACACTTCTTCAACACACATTCCTGCTAACTTGTAAAATGTGTTCCACTTTAACTGAACATCCTTCAGAAGTGAGAGGAGACTTTTTTTAATGGTCAGCATTGATGAAAACATGACTTACATGTCGGCGATGTGTGGTCACAGATAAAATATCCAGCACTGACAGACCATGATGTATCGCCCTCTCCGACTTCACACAGAGTTTTTGGGTTTATTTGAACTTGTGGTCTGTTTCACTTCTCCCTTCACATGACTGTTAAAGTTAGACGGGGAGTAAATCGACATTCTTTCTTCAGTTGCACAAAAGAAAGAATTTAAGCAGAGAAGATGTAGGTCTGGTATAGCTGCTGCAGCGTGTGAGGGATTTCTGCATCGTGTGATTGAGGCTTTTCTGCCAAGCACAGAACGGGGGGGGAGGCGGGGGGCCAGCGGTGCGGACTCCTTTGGTTATGTGTGTGTGTGGCTGTATGTGCTTGGTGTGTATTCTGGTTTATTTGAAGCTTGATTGATTTGAACAGGCTGCTCAGCGTCACACACTGTCTGCATCGTCCTCTCCTTTAACATGATTTATTTCTCTCTCTGACGTCTTTGTCAACATTTGCTCCGACTGTTAAAACCAATATTTTCCTCTTCTTTTTTTTTTCCTCTTCTCCCTCTCTCTCTCTCAGGAGCTCGAACTTCCAAAGACGTGAGGTCAAACTGGCTTCAGTGTTCGAGTCATGTGTGTGTGTGTGTGTGTGTGTGTCTCTGATCCACGAGGAGATTTATGGGAACCGGGAGTGAAGCGGGACGATCCGCGTTCAATGTCTTCATTGTGCGGTGAAACACGTGTGTGAAGGAGGTACGTGTTTGTGGGGCAAAACTCAAATCCCCTGTGAGAGAGGATTAACATGTCAGAGCAGACACATGAAAGCCTGCACAGCTACAACAAAGACAAACACAATAAACTACTAAACAATAAACTACCAACATGTTAGAAAATCTTTCTCTGAAATTAGATGTGAATTTAAAGCTTTTTATTTTTCAGCACAAACAGAGAAAATTAGATATTCTGAAATCAGTCTTTTCCAGAAAGAAGGGCTCAATTATCTCACACTTTAAAAGTAATTAGCGTGCTTTTATTTTGGTGAAATTGAAGCATTTTTCAGTGCTCAAAAAAGGCACCGACCTCCGCTGTCACAGCAGAAAATCAACCACTTCAGCACCATGGACACACCTCCACATACATTTATATACAGCCCCCGAGGTCACCTGACAGCGCGCATGAATGTTTTGCATAGTTTATATTCAATCTTGTTCCTGGTTGATTATCACATGACCTGTCAGGTGACCTCAGGAGCTATGAAAGGCGGGGGCCCGAAACGCTACATGTGGTCATTTTTCCATTAAATTTAGTTTAACAGGAGCAGCGTTGGACCCGTTGTCCATATTGATATACAATCAATGTGTTCAGTTTGTCTCACTCCCCCATCAGTAGAAATGTAGAGGAGGAACCCTGACAGACCTCGAAGGAGAGGCTGTCCATTAGTGAGCTCTCATAATTATTAATATGTTGGAGTGAATATCCATTACAGTTCCCCTCTTGCTTTGTCTTGCCTGTCATCACATGTCACCCTCTCTCTCCTGAATTCTTGGCCTGTAAATCTGTCAAACAAAGCCAGAAGCAATAAAGATATCATCCTTACAAAAATAGAAAATCTGTTCAACTGCCAGATGGTTTCAGAAACACGACCGATAAGAGACCTCTCCGTTCGATCTTGTTTTTCTTGGCTCATCCGGCAACAATACGTTTTGGACACCGGAGCCTTTGAGAAACACGCTCATCATAACTAGAATATCTTTTGCTCATTTCCACAACGGCGTTCACCGTTTTTCCCACACACACACAAATAAAAAAAGCATTCCACCTCTAAAGCCGAGAGTCAATAAGCTGTCAGAGCGGCTCATAAATCTGTTCCCCTCGCGCTGGAGGCCGTCGTAAATGTTCCCGCGGTATTCTGTAAACAATGTTAAGTCATAATGGCAACATGACGGGCCTGTCACAACCTGCACGCCCTGCACGTTACAGTCACTTGGATGACGGGCAGATACACGTACTGGTCTTAAAGGCCTTTCTGGAAAACGTTATGATAATGACTTTATTTGTTTAGTATTTTTTAAAAATAAACAACAAAGTGCTTTGACATGTGCAGAATAACATTACGGCATGAGAACCAAAACAACAACAACAACAAAACAAAAATGCAACAAATATCAGAACCCGGACATCATCATAACTCAGGAAACTAAAGCTGAGACCGAGAGGACGGGGAAGGTAAGAAGATAAATAAGCAATTAAAAGAGAAACAAAGAGAAATATTTTCTAAAACTGGCTGATTTTGAAAGTAGCATTCCCTCAGTGCTCCGTCTGCACCCCCTCCCCTCTGTGCTCCCTCTAAAGCCACGCCCCCTCACTTACATGCACGAGCGCCTTCGCTCCAGAAGTGGACCTCAGCTCATCTCTTGCATCGTGTAGAAACTACGTCGTCTCGCGTCTCATTCAGCGGTAAGTAAACACCAACTGTGATAAATATCGCCCCCTTCAGGCCAGGAGCATTTCTGTTATAATCGCGGGATTAGCGGCATTTTCTGTGGCATTTTGTTTCCCGGTTTGAAGTTTGAATCTTGCAAAAATGTTTGGTGTGAATATTTAATTTTTGCTGTTTTCTTTAATTCACTTAATGTCACAGGTGTTTTTGAATTTTTCATCCTGTTTTGTATTTGTTGCCCATTGCAGTGTGTGTGTGTGTGTGTGTGTGTGTGTGTGTGTGTGTGTGTGTGTGTGTGTGTGTGTGTGTGTGTGTGTGTGTGTGTGTGTGTGTGTGTGTGCGTGCGTGTGCGTGTGTGTGTGTGTGTGTTATTGTGCGGCTACGTGAGTGTGTTCATGCTCACATTCAGGTTTGCTTGTTGGTGCAGAGCGGTGCAGGCGACCTTGACTTCACATCACAGGACAGTCGACCACAGGAAGCAGAGAGGGAAGCTGCTGCGGGTCGGTCAGCGTCCCTTCACTAATCACCATCTCTGTGACACGCTGTAACCACATCTCAATCACACACTGCTGCCTCCACCTGTGGTAAAAAAAAAAAAAAAAAAAGGAAAGAAAAGAAAGAAAAGTTCACACGCTCTTTGCAGAGCTCGGTTTCCCTCTGTCAGAGAAGACTTCCCCGAAGCTTAAAAACAATGACATTTAAAGTCAGCTGGAAAGTTGCCAAAGTGTCATGTCAGCAAAATTCTGCATTGACGTCGATTACGTCTGAAGACCTGGATATCACTTCAGAAGATATGAGCAGGACTGTACAGTAAAATTGGATGAATAAAGTCGCCTGAATCTGAATCTTGATGAATGATCTAAAAATAGCAGCCTGTGTTTGGCAGAGTAAAATGAAGGGGCCGTTGTTTATACAAAATTTGTACGGCTTAGATTTGGATCCCTGATATTGCAGTCGTAGTATTTCAACGTAAGTGACTTTAACTGAAGTGAAATCTTTTAAATCCTCGACTCAGATTCAGGAAATCTGAAATTCAAACTTGGATTATTCTCTCAACGAGCTGTGGAGCCGTGTGGGACAGTTTGCACGACGTTCAAACCTCTTATCATCCGAGTGATGTGTCCTTCCTTCAATGAAAGATTTGCACGGATTTACTGGAGAGCTCAGTGAAAAACTGGGACCAGCTCTCGTCTGTCATCTCGTGCAGTTCCAGAGCAAACAGCCCCACTCCAACAAAAACACGACTCGGGACTTCAGATGTGAAATCCAGAAGGAACGGGCACGATTTCAACCACATATGAAACTAATACAAAGAGTTCTGATGCTAATCCGCCCACCTGTGTGTGTGTGTGTGTGTGTGTGTGTGTGTGTGTGTGTGTGTGTGTGTGTGTGTGTGTGTGTGTGTGTGTGTGTGTGTGTGTGTGTGTGTGTGTGTGTGTGTGTGTGTGTGTGTGTGTGTGTGTGTGTGTGTGTGTGTGTGTGTGTGTGTGTGTGTGTCATTGTTGTTGTGCAGGGTGTCAGGGAGGTCATGTGACAGCAGGAACAAAAACATGTGGAAGCTGAAAGAGAGACCAGGTGGGTGTTTTGATGGCATGCCACTGCAGGAATGTAACTGTCAGCGTTGAACTTGTCCAGTGGGAATCATCCCTGGCATGTGTTCCAGTCACAGCTGAAAGTGTCTGCAGCAGTTGGCAGAACAGGAAGTGTGTGTGTGTGTGTGTGTGTGTGTGTGTGTGTGTGTGTGTGTGTGTGTGTGTGTGTGTGTGTGTGTGTGTGTGTGTGTGTGTGTGTGTGTGTGTGTGTGTGTGTGTGTGTGTGTGTGTGTGTGTGTGTGTGTGTGTGTGTGTGCGCAAATACACATATACTGCAGCATCAAGCTTTAGCGTGCAGGGTGCATCAGTCTGGACGTGCAAACTTCTCTCATTGTCAAATAGACTGTTGTTGATTAAAGTATAAAAACTTGTTCCAGATGCTACTTTCAAATTATTTAAGTGTGACTTCTGCTGAGGTTTGTTTTTTTAAAATGTAAGTATTTCATTTACAACCTTTATGTTGGGCTGCTGTGTAACCAGGGGCGTGTCCAGACGTTTGGGGTGGCCCAACTGGGGCGCTGACTTTTGCATCAAGCATGATTTTTTTGCACAAACACACAAATTTAAATCTCCCTACCTCCCCACCCTGATTCTGTGAATTCAAAGCCTGAAGACTGGATTATTATTTGCTGTTTTAGTAGATTTTGTGTTCCTTTAATAAATATGACATGAAACAAATAAAAGCTTTTAAAGCGAGCATGTGTGTTTCTCACTCAGACGCTGCTGAAGGATTATGAAGGGGGCCTCAGTCTGATCTCTAAATACACCACCAGTGCACCCAGGGGTCATGACCCTGGGGTCTCCTGGGACCAGTTGCTGTGTAGGTCCTTCTTACAGACCACAGAGGGGGGGGGGGGGGTTTACAACATGTGTGACTACAACACTTGCTTCAGATGTCAGGAAATAATTCATGGTGGTTCTTTAATGTCTCGGCAGCAGCTCTGACACATGTTGGACCTCCACTTCTGCTCCTGAACGACCTGCTCAGCGTGTAGAATCAGAGGAAGTGTTATGGGAGCTCTGATGGAGACATTAATAGTCCCCCATTAATAATGGGGGGGGGGGGGGGGGGTGCTCCTCCTTTCAACACGATGGAAGTACTCCAGACTCTGAGGGTTCTGTTTTTCTTCTGAATATGCAGCACATTTTAACAAATATAAAATCTTCACACCATTCAGGATGATGACAATGAAAGATGCAGGACAAAAAATCAGAGAGTGAGTGTTCTATTCTTGTTGTTGTTGTTAGTGGTGTGTTTTAATTGTATCCACTCCTAAACTCACCTGCTGCGCTGTCATTGGCTGGAGGAAACACACCCGCTCCGCCCAGAAACGTCCCGAGTCAACCAGAACAAATCAGAACAGTAAAATCCAGTGAGAGGACAGAGTCTCTGCAGACACAGTCACCAGCACACATGTATGAAGGCCCAGAAGGGACCATGGAGTATAAGTCTGTATTTTATTTTTACTGTCTCTTTAAAACTTTTCACTGAACACCCTGTGGGGCTAAATAACTTCCTTTGCCCCCTCCGGCCTGCAGCCTGAGCCCCCTCACTATCAGTCAGCATGGTATGTACCGAGCGTCAAAACACAAAGATCTGCGTTCCCTCCATCCTCAGGTTCCTTCACACAAACCTCTGCTGCCGGCCCAAATTCAAAATAACGATGAACATTTCCGCCCTGTGTTGCAATAACGTTTTGTAGACGAGTCAGCGGATGGAGACATGTTGAGGGAGCGTCAGCAGAGGGGTGACGCGTTCAGTGTCTGTGACCTGCATTCAAATCATTTATAATAATGATGATTAATACAGTTTAGTTCTCATCAAAACCAGAGCTATAAAGTCAAAACATAACAAACTCAGCAGATACATGAACTGACATGTTTGATTCAAACAAACACGGCATGAAGGGGGAACATTTAAAAAAAATTAAAAACCGAAAAAAACTCCTTAAAATACAAAATTTACAAGAAAGTCTTTTAATAAAATCTGTTCCACTGAGCTGAAAAACAAATCGATCCCTAAATGTTCATTCATCTAATGTTTGGAGGATAAAGATTTTTAAAGGTGCAGACATGGATGTCAATAACTGGAGTCAGAGCGCCCTCTTCTGGACAAGTCGAGGAACACTTTGAATGTTTCTAAAGCAGTAAAAGCTCCTCATGTATAAGAGACCTGATGGTTTAAATCACACTCTTAATGATGTTATTACATCGTTAAACTGATGAACTACTGATAAACTGTGTGATAAACATCCTGCTGATGATTTCTTCGGCCTCACACTCAGCGCTGCCGGTCTCGTTCACTCAAAGATTTAAACGTTTATTATTCAGCATGAGTTGAACTGCTGACACAGTCATGTTTAATCTGGGTTTGTTTGTTGATCCTCTTCATGTTGTTGAGTTTCCTGCTAATGAGCGGAAACGGTTGTGGTTTTAGGCTCACTTCAGCTCTAGAGGATTATTACACTTTTTATCCCACTTATCAATTTTAAGGTTACAGACTCAACCTTCCCGGTGTTACGGTCTTGTGACACGCCCCCTGCACACAAGATGATGACTTATCAGAGATATTTATGGTCTTGATCCCTGCATGTCTTGGTCTTGGTCTTGTCTTGGTCTTGTCTTGGTCTTGTCTTGGGTTTTGGTCTTGGTCTTGTCTTGGTTTTGGTCTTGGTCTTGGTCTTGTCTTGGTCTTGGTCTTGGTTTTGGTCTTGGTCTGGGTCTCTGAGCACTCTGGTCTCAGGTATGTCTTGGTCTTGGTCAGTGTGGTCTTGACTTCAACACTACCTGACACCCCAGTGAAAGTTCCACCTATGACGCGTACGACCTGAAACCCAGAGGTGACACCTGCTTGAGCAATTTGTGTCTAAACACTTTATAAGTCCTTCACATGGCTCCTATTCTCAGAAACTGTTGTGATTAGGTTTGTAGATTAAAGACGGTCTGTCAGGGTCAGATACATGTCATTAACATTCAGGGGAAGCAAAACACACAAAGTTCTGTTTCACTAAATATCAGCTGAGGCTGCGTTCACACAACTTTTACACTGTTATTGAGACATGCTACACACACGTTCATGTGATACACACACACACACACACACACACATGCACAAACAGAGATGTCAGAGTGAGGGGGCTGCACACAGTGAGTGCTCTTTTGATGTAGCATTATCAATTATGATGAATTGTAGGATACTCATTTAGTCTATATTTTACAATACTTTACCACCTTTACCTGAAAACATGTTAAATATTCTGAGACAGTGAGACTGCACACATTCTGAAGGAAGGAAAAAAACTAAAGTGGTGTAGCCTTGAACAAAATTAAAACTTCTGCTTGGTTTTATTTTTTATGTTACTGGCTTGAATGAAGATAGGCTAAAGGCTCTGTAATAACTCAACTGTCTTGTCGTGGATTTTGAATGTTTTGTTCAGTTTTTAAGAAGTGTTAAGTTTGATAACTGGCTTTTTTTTGTTTATTTTTGTTTGTTTTACGTTATTTGATGAGTTTTTTGTTTTTAAACCAATATTTTTATTTGCATTTTCATTTAGTAACACAGTAACACACACACACAAAAGACAAACATATAGACATAACATTAACAGTATAAAAACAAAACAAAAAAACAACAACATACAAAAAAGGAGACAAGACAGCATGACACAAAATAGCCTAGACTTTAAAAAAAAGTTTTTTAAAACATATTTTATAACCTCTATGCACTGCTTAAGCCAAGCTTAATTAAAATACAGCCATGTATGATGTTCAGTAGCCTTTTAAAACAGATTTTTTTGAAGGAAAATTGATCAGTTTTGACGTTTTTTGGTAGGCTACTGTAGTTTATAACAGGCCTGCAGTGACTCCTGCCCTCTCTTTAATGTTCATATGTTACGCTCTTAAGACGTTTTTATCATTTATTTGACTATATTTTTGTTTTTTCGTGAGACTTAGAGGTGTTTTGAGTTATTTATCACCCTTCACAGATGTGCCGTTAGCTGCTTTTCGGTTTTCCACCACCAGATGTCGCCACTGAGTCACCGCGGCGCTGTCCTGTGATTGACGGGCCTTCTTCTTCTTCTTCTTCTTCCAGTCGTGTCATCTTTCCTCATAAATAAATAACTGCACAAACAACACAGTGAGGTGGGTAAAGTAGTCCCAGACAGCGGCACGGTGAGATGATGGGATGCAGAGAACAGGCTGCATCACTTACTTCATGTTATAGAGCCGTTTGTCAGCTCATAAATATCGCGTTAATGACCAAGTGCAGCTCGTGAAATTTACACATGTAGTCCATCCTTTCTCTAAACCGTATCTCTCTCTCTCTCTCTCTCTCTCTCTCTCTCTCTCTCTCTGTGTGTGTGTGTGTGTGTGTGTGTGTGTGTGTGCTTCAGATGTGTGCTTGGCTCAGCAGCACCTCTGCGTACTTTGTTTCATACACTTATGATTCATGATACCTTAAATTACACGTTATATTATTGTCCACTGCGCTGCCAAGATTCTTTAAGAGAATCAAGATGAGAGATGATGTGAAAACATCCTCTCTCTCTTTGAAGCCGCTCCCAATGAAAAACATCACTCTCTGAATCATGCGAACAGGCTTCAGCTTTCGCTTCTTCTTCTCCTTCTTTTTTTTTTTTTTCCTCCACTGAGATAAGAAAACATTTCAACTGAAGTAGCGCCGTAACAGCTTCATCCAAAGCCTCTGCGTCTGACCCGCACGGATGGAGGTTCATTTATCCAGAATGATCCAAGAAGATCCCGCAGGCCGGTTCAGCCTGTGCCAAATGATGTTATTATTACACCCCCTGACTCCTCTCCCACCTCCTCAGCTGAGATGCAGGACAAATGAGATCTCCACAATGGTCGTTTGTGTTCGATAGCAACATTTGTTTTTTGTTAGGATGTGTGCGTAATGCGTCTGCGGGGTAAAGAGGCTCTGTTGTTGCTGCATTCTGTTCTTTTTTTTTATGAACATACATGAAGAAAAAACGCCTCAAACTGAGCAACACGTTTAATGTTGCGTAGCTTTTTATGATAGGGTGCTTATAAAATCAGCAGAAATAAAAAATGTGCAGGCTGTATCTGTGAATGAAACATCAGGAAACACTCTGTGAGCAGGACAGCAGTGACGGAGGATGTGCTGTCCTGGTGTGTGTGTGTGTGTGTGTGTGTGTGTGTGTGTGTGTGTGTGTGTGTGTCTCAGATGTAAAGCTCTGTGCCATACCTTCAGCTCTCGCACACATTTGACGCTCCTGCTCCTCGCGCCTTATTGGAACCACACAGCGCGCGCGCGAGGGCCTGTTTCCAATCTGAGGACATGCGTGATGAATTTGCAAAATCATCTGCAGCTTTGCTGGTACCGTATAGCCCACCCAGTCCGGACCCCGGTCCCCCTTGTGCCCCGAGGTATCAATACGATTAGAGGCAGGAAATGTGGGAATCCCCAACAAAGGGCTCCATCATTAAACACAAACAACCAGAGGCCTCCCAACAATACCAAAAGCGCCCTCCTCTCCTCACTCCGCTTTTATGTCTGAGCGAGTGAAAATCTTCCACTTTCATCCCGATATTACCACTCTGCCTTCAGCTGCCCATTATTAAAGAAGATAATCTGACGGGGGGTTACGGAGGATTTCGTCAGGAGAACAGAGGGTGTGGATTTCTCTCAGGTTATACACATCAAATATTATTTCTGCTCCATCTCACACATGCTCGTATTTATCCATATTCCCTTTTAGAAGCACGAGACTGTACATTTTAAAAAAACGTTAATCAAAGCAGCTGGCGTGAGTGCATGCATGCAGGCAACAAATTATTATTTTCTGCTGCAGAGCAAAATCAGTCATTCCAGTTTCATCCTCTGTTGAGTTTCTGAAAACGTGTAATTGTGTTTCACTTGTGCGTAAAGAGCGGCTGCAGGAGCCTCCGCGGGGATTAGGGAGTAAGCCCCTGCCTCACGTAGAGAGGTGTTTCCCCCTCAGTGTTTAAAATCAGGACGGTGATCTGATGTCCCCAAAGTGTCTATCAACTCATTCTCAAATTAAAGTCCTATTTATATTCCTTTAAAAAATATATATATTTACATCAACACGGCCGGTGACAGTTTGTTGATTTGATTCTTTTCTGTCTGGAAATGGAAATAAAATCAAAAGCAGATTTTCACACCAACGTTTTAAACTGAATTTCGTCTCATCTTTATTTAAGATAAATCTGCTTTAAGGGGTGGAGAACATTTTTTAAATGGAGACTTTTTGGAATAATTGATATATAATGAATGACGTTAAATTCAGGATCATCAAAAAAAAAAGAAATATATTTTTACGCAAGAAATAAAAATATTCCTTAATTTATTCCCTATTTTTTTTCTACATTTATTGATGTGATTTTTTTTAAGTACACTTTAAATATTCATCTTGAATTAAAGAGCGAGTTTTCCTCTATAAAATCCTCCTCCTCTGCTGTCCCTCTCACTCGGATATTTTCATGAATGGATCTTGTAAAGTCCTCGTCGTTTTGGCACAGCTACGCAGATGATGAGAGCGCGCGTGGAGGCTGGTATCTGGGCCTGCTTGGTACCCTTTGCGGCGTTTTCATTGGTCAGGATCTTCTTCCTGGTGCCTCGACGTGACATCACATCCACTCGACCCGCAGGAACGCAGCAGAGATTACAGATGATGCTGGACATCACAGAGGACGCACACACTTTTACGCTTTACGCACGGTCGCCTGCTGACCGCCGCTTTGAGCTCTAAAGGAACAAAAACAAAGGAAACAAAAGGTTTGGATGAGCTGCGGTTTTGGAGAGTAAACTTCCGTAAAAGCTGGAGAAGGATGTGTTTTGGTTTTTACTTTTTTTTTGTGAATGGAGATGAGTCGTGCGTGAAAATCTGTTGATCGCGATTCCGAGCAGAGCTGTCACTCCCCCACCTGTTGGCAGGTGGTGTTGGCTTCCCCCGCGGACTTCTACTATGACATTGGGTTTGGACATCATGGAGGATGTTGTTATCGACGTAGTGGGGGAAGGAGTCAGAGACAGCGCAGAGGAGCAGATCTTACCTTTGGATGAGCAGGAGCGCAGCACCGAGACCTGCAGCAGTCTGAGCACGGAGGGGGACACCTTCAGTCCTGCATCGACCTGCCCGCCCTCTATCAGCAAAGGTCCCGCGTCCGTGAAGCCTCCGTACTCTTACATCGCTCTGATCACCATGGCCATCCTGCAGAGTCCGAAGAAGCGGCTCACCCTCAGCGAGATCTGTGACTTCATCAGCCAGCGCTTCGCGTACTACAAGGAGAAGTTCCCCGCCTGGCAGAACTCCATCCGGCACAATCTGTCTCTGAATGACTGCTTCGTAAAGATGCCCAGAGAGCCCGGGAACCCTGGCAAGGGCAACTACTGGACCCTGGACCCCAACTCCTCGGATATGTTTGAGAACGGGAGTTTTCTGCGGCGCAGGAAGCGCTTCAAGCGGCAGCATTTCCGCTTCGACCCCCTGAAGGAGCAGCACCTGGAGCCCAGCGGACTGCACGGCTTCCCGCACGCCGCCTACGGGCTGCAGCTGCCCGGGCTGGAGCTTTACCCCTACCTCCACCAGCACCCGCCCTCCCCGTGCACCACCATCCCACCTGTCAGCAGCCTCCTGCCCGCGCTCTCCAGCTTCTTCTCCCGCAGCGCGCTCACAGCCAAGGCGTTCTTCCAGGCGCAGCCGGGCATCGATGCCTTCTCCCCGGCTCAGTGTGCCGCGTACTCCCCTCCTCTCACCTCCAGCTTGGCCTACGCCTCCCCCGCGCTCTTCCACCCCGCAGCGTCCCCGCACCTCCTCAGTTTACAGCAGGAGTATCACAAATTACGGACTCAGCGGGACTCCGAGCTGCTCAAACACATCAGCACTGCGACCAACGAGTAACCGAATAATCGTCGAGCCGGAGTTTGACTTTTTCTCAGGTAACAGAGACAGTTTGAGCGAAGACAGCTGATGGATCTGCTTCAAAGAAATGTTGTAAATATTTTTAAAAACTTTCTCTCCTTCTCTTAAAAAAAAACAAACTTTGAGCTTTCTGATTTTTTGATCTTGAATATCATCCTTTGTTCAAATATTTAAAAGACGAGATTCCTGCTTTTTTTCTTTTTGGGTAAAATAAAAGTGAATATTTAAATCTTCGCGTTCAGATTTATTTTTGTAAACATCCAGGTGTTCATGAAGCAGCAGATAAATACTAAAACACGCTGATTGTTTTATTTATCTGCTCTAAATTAATTTAATCAAAACAACAATAATCTAAACGTGATGACGTATAAATGCGTAAAGAAACTGGAAAATATATCAAATAAAAATAAGATTGTAAAAGAAATTAATGCAGAAATAATCTATGAAGACTAAAAACTTCTCGGGATTAAATCGTTTTTATTTCCACTGAACGTTAAAAAAAAATCAGACACGATCACATTTATGAGGAAGAAGTTTTATAATCTGAATTATTAATAAAAACTGTCTTTGACCTTTTTAAATTTATCAAACAGGAAAAATATAAAAGAGAAAAAAAACGTGTTTAAAAAAGGAAAACGAAAAATCTTAATTTACAAAGTGTATTTTTCATGCTTGATGCAAAGTGATGGGAAAAGCAGCAGCAGCAGTGTGTGTGTGTGTGTGACTGAGTGTGTGTGTGTGTGTGTGTGTGTGTGTGTGTTTGTGTCATGTACTTTAACTTTTTTAAATTATCCTTTAAAAAAACGAGTTAAAGATGAAAATATATCCAACATTTTTATTCCTATAAAATCTTTTATTTAGATTAAAAAAAATCCAGAAAATCACAAAAACACATTTAAATGAATTTCTGAGACTAAAGCTGAAATAAAAGACTGAGCAGAGACTGAAAGACAGTTCATAGTTTGTTGTGAAATCAAACAGATTTAAATTTATTTAAATGAATTTCTGTTTGATTGAAATGAAGACATTTTATTAGATCGCTCTGAGACGGTCACGCTGAATCAGTTTGTAGTTGTCTTCCTTGTTGTTGTTTATTCCTGATGTAAATAATATAAATTCATAGACTTCATTCAGAACAAAAATCAACAAACAAAAACAATTCAGACGACAAAGTGAAAAACAAAAACAAAGATTTCATCAACATTAACTCTAAAATCTCTGTTTGGTCTCCATCTGTCTGTCGGCTTGTTTCTAATCTGTTTCTAAATTTAAAAAAAATGTATTTAGCATCCTCGATTCATCGTCACAGATGTTCCTCGAAATCGTCCTTTTATTCTCTTATAGTCATCGTGCTTTTACAGAAAATAAATCAAGGATGCATGAGTATTTTAAATACCAGTGTATACACCCCTCATCTCCCTGACCCCCCCTCACGCCTCATGCATCTCAACATGAAGAAAGAAAATAAAAAAAGTAGGAGCTACATACCGAACAATTCATCAAAGCCCCTGAAGTTTTTGTTTTTAACTCTTTAGGACTTCAGGGGCTCCGTACCGTTCATATCAAATATACAAAGTGCAGCAAGGATTCAAACCAGTGCTGCTCAACTGGTCTGGCCTCAGGAAGACCAACCATCAACTCCCCCCATGAGACGTTGGGACCCTCATATCTGACTCACTAAATTTATCAAATGAAAAATAAAATGTGCAAAACAAGCGACACAACGACTCGTTTAAAAAAAGTGCTTCAGAGACTTTTTGAGGATTTTTTTTTTTTTTTTGCAGAGACACATTTGCGACTTACTGGAAATGTCTGGGTGACCCCCTTTTGGGTCCCGACCCCCCAGTTGAGAACCACTGATTTAAACAGTAATGCAGAAAGAGCAAACTGTGTCGTGCTTTACAGAGAACGGTTACATCAAACTCAACTAAGAAATGTGTAAAGTCAGAGAGTTGGACCCTCTGCAGACGTCCTTTAATCAGATCAGTGCGTGTTCCTCCTGGATCACATCTGCATCCTGGTCCTGGATCCGATCAGCTGTTGGAGCTGACAGCAAGAAGTTTGTTAACAGGTTGTTGTTGCCTTGAGGTCAGATGTCCTTGCCTTCTGGTTCTTTGTGCAGCTCCTGGTGAGGTTTTACAAAGTCCGACTCCTTCAACCTTCAAGTTGAAGAGGGGCGCGCCCGGAACGTCAACATCACAAACTAAAAGAAAGAGAAGGGGGGGGGGGGGGGGCGTTGCATTTTGAAACAGAAAGTTAAAAACAAACTGAGTATTTTGGTGTAAAAATAAAATGTTTTTTTCACGCTTAAATTTAGGAGCCCAGCCCCAGAAAGTATTCCCCCTTTTCCCCCGTATGGGCGGCCTTGGTGTTCATGCAGCAGATTCACAATTTATGCAGAGAAGAAAAAAAAGAGTATGTGAAGAGAGGGTTCATACGTGTAGGAGATCTCTACTTTATCCGATAAACGTCTCTGCTTTTTATTTGTCCCTGAAACGAATCTAAACACTTCACTTTACGACCGCTTTTTAACGTCTTTGTTCCCGTTTATAGACCATAAACGCTCTGCAGCATCAAACTGTAATCTCCAACCTAAACCTTGAACAAATAAGCTCCCTCTCTCTCCGTGATTTCACTCAGTAAACACACATCCCGTCGTGTGGCCCTTTCTCTCTCTCTGTGCCTCTAATGCACGATGATCTGATTTATTTTTCTCTGTCTCTCTCGTTTAAGACGACACAGTTCTGCTCTGCAGCGAGGAGGACGGCAGAAAAATAATAATTCTGGGTTTCCCGAGCATGGATGTATTTATTTAATTCTCTGCTTTAGATGGATCACCGAGCTGAGGGTGTGGGACGGGGGGCGGCACGCTCCCCAACAAATCAGAAAGATTGGTACCTGATGGAGCGTCCCGCTTCACTGCCTCTCTCCTCCTTTCTCCACAGATTTAATCCAATCTGTCCTGAGGTTTCCTCTTTCTTCAAGTTCAAACCAAATGTCTAATATTTGTGCAGCTAATCTCAAACAGTGCGGCCGAGCTGCGGTTAAACATCAGCTCTCATGTTATTACAGCTTATCTGATTGGAAAGTCAAACATACGGCTCCACATATATGTTTTCCTTTTGCTTTTAAACAGTGAAAACGAGCTGCAGTTTGGAGGAGCTGAAGAATTTCTCTGCACACAACACGATCAGACAGTTGAATGAAGGTTGAAGATGAATGAAGGAGGAATCTTTGTGTTTTTGATGATTTTATTTCTGCTACAAGAGGAGAAAGTGAAGCAGACAAACTGTTACAGAGACGGGGGGAGGGGGGAGACGGGGGGAGACGGGGGAGACGGGGGGAGAAGTCTTTGCACCTGATAAAATAAGCAAGTTGGACACCCCGGGATCGTGTGAGAGAGAGAGAGAGAGAGAGAGAGAGAGAGAGAGAGAGAGAGAGAGTGTGTGTGTGTGAGTGTGTGTGTGTGTGTGTTTGCACATCAATTTTCCACCCTGAAGGAGGTAAAAGTTGCCAGCTCTGCTTCGTTCCTCTCCTCCTCTTTGTGTGCGTCATCGAGTGTGATGAGCTTTATTAAGTCTTCACAAAGAGAGTTCATATTCATCCACACTTCTTTTAAAAAATCAATCTTTATTACTCTTTGATCTACAACGTCTCTCTGAAGAAGTCACCACAGAGAAAGACGTTAACGTCATATGAATGTGATTTATCACTTGAGTGGACATGATGGATCACAGACCGCTCACATGCTGCATGCTGGCTTACAACGCTGCAGCTTTTATTCAAACATGAACTTTATTAAAAGTCTCAAAGTTCTTCAAAAAGGCAGAAATATCAAACACACAAAACTAACAATCATCAGGGTTTAAGAGAAAATAGATCCAAGGTTAAAGGTCATTTTAGAGCAGAAAAAGTAAATGTCCCAACAGGAAATTATGAACATATTAAAAGAGCAATTAACACGAGATGTGAATATAACTATAAGTACATATAAGTACACACACACACCCATGTGCATCGTCTATTTTCACACTTGCAAAAAAAGTCCTTGAAATTTCCCAAATTCTTTGAGATGAGCTGCACGCGAAAACACAAACGTCATGAAGTTTTTTCCCTGAATATTTTCCTGCCAGCAAAACACCAAAAAACACTGAAACACAATAAATACCTTGTACAGAGAGAGAGAGAGAGAGAGAGAGAGACAGAGAGAAAGAGAGACAGAGAGAGAGAGAGAGAGAGAGAGAGAGAGAGAGAGAGAGAGACCTATCTGTAGGGTCCCTGATAAATAAACTGATAAATAATACGACATGAAGGATTCGTCCTGAGTCTCGGTGACGCTCCTGAAAGGTTTTTTAATCTTATCATGGGACGGTTAATATCCTGTGAGCGTATCATCTGAAGCATCGTTTCCCAACCTGTGGTCCGGGCCCCACTAGGAGGGACGCAAAAGATCTCATGTAGGTCTTTGTCTGCTCCTGATAACACACTCACTGCATACTTTAAATATCTTCTGTGTGTAGACGTTTCAAAGTCCCTCTGCTGTAAGAGACAAACAAGCTCACAGCATAAAGATGTAAAAACACAGTTAGAGGAAAGTTAAGATATCTAAAATAATCTAAAGAATACAAACATTTAAATTCAAAAGCTCTCCGACTCTGACGACGAATTGTCCGTTTCAGGCAGCTCGTCCCTCTGATGTGGAGCTGCTTCATCCTCTCTGAACTCCCTGAACCTCACCACTGTCTCCATTCCACCAAACTCATCCGTTGAGCAAAGACCCCAAAACTCAGAGCAGTGAAGAGATGCATTCTGGGATAGAAAAAAAAAACCTGCGAGTTCATCCAAGAAAAAGAAAAAACAACCCGTCTGTGTTTTCACAGAAAGTGCAAAGTGCTTCATTTGAGTATTTCCCCCGCTGGTCTTGTGTCCTTCTGCTTTTTATTCATTTGACTCATGAGTCTGTGGGGTCGAAAAGCCTCGCTGTGACTCAGAGTCTGAACTCTCTCTCTCCCGTCCTCTCGGCCCATCCGAGGTCTGGATCTGCTCGAGGTCTCGGCCTGCAAAGAAGTTTGTCCTCGACGTTGTTTCCAAATGTTCTGCTCATTAGTGTGAAGTGTAATTTGTCCCCGTATAAATATGGACGTATCGACTGACCCTAACCGCTGATTAAACGCTGAAGTTTGGTGTCAACTCTTTTAAGGAGTTTAAGGCCCGTTCACTCCTTCACTGCACTCTGAACATCGTCTGCAGTGGGAGGCAGGGTCAAACTCAATCGGCGAGATCTGAGTTCTCTCCCGCTCTAAACACGGAGAGCACATCGCTATACCACCCTCATGCACCTTCAGCGTTGAAAACCCAGCTGTTCAACTCGTCTGATGGACTTAGTTAGTCGTGTTGTTTTCTTTGTGTATTCTGGGGTCTCCTGAAAGTCGCTTTATAAATTCAAGAAATTATTAATTTCATCTGTTCACCTCAACTTTGTGTCGATGTGTGAACGCCGTAGGTAGCCTGGAGCGTTCACAGCGACTGAGTGGGCGCTGGCGTTGTTAAAGGTGGAGAGTTTCAGATTACGTTGGTGTCGTGGTTTTTTCAGTTATCTTTCACAGCCGAGGTTTTTCTCTCCTCTCGCTTCCACAGGCCGCACTCGGAGCTCGCTCCTTGCCGTTTGCTTTTCCTGGCAGGGCCGATCCCCGCTGCCCTGCTTTCGGGGAGTTATTCAATTATAAATCTTCTACCCTTCTTCTGCTGTGCCCCCTCCTCCCTCCTCCTGCTCTCTCTCTCTCTCACCGGTCCATGTGCTGCCCTGCCAACACCAGTAAAACACACTCTGCTGCGCCGGTGCACCCTTCCTCTACTCTCGTGCCCAAGAATTTATTATTCTCCGGGTGGTGAAGCGGAGTGTGGTGTGTTTTTTTGTGGAAACGGGGGACCCCCCCTCGAGCCTCAGTGCCAACAGATGACAGTGACATATAGCAGGAAAAGCCACCCAGAAGGAGAATGATCTCACACCTCAGCCACGCGCTCAGTGGGAGTGGGAGAAAATAAAGAGAGAGAGAGAGAGAGAGAGAGAAATCTGCAGCTGGGGGGGGGGGGGGGGGGGGGGGGGGACAATAAAAAACTAAGATGAAAAGTTGAGAAGATGGAAAAACAAAAAGGTCAAAATGAGGAAAACAAACACCAGCGACTGAAAGCAAACAGTAAAAAAAAATCTCAGGAATGATCTAAAGATGCTGCAAGAGAAGCAAAAATATATCTGTTGTGCACTAATCTTGAACGTTATGTAAACCTCTCTGAGATACTCTCCTCCACTTACCCTCAGACCGAGGCGTCTTCCTGCCGGACGAGGACAGCAGGAAGTTGCAGCAGCGCTCCTTGAGGCATCTTCACAAAAAATCCACAGCAGAGTTTTTAGATTTCACAGCAGATAGATTCCTCCTCTTTTTAAAAACATCTGTTTCTGAAGGAGACTCTGAAGCAGCCAATCTGTGTTTCCCTGTGTGGGCACTCAGTTCTTTACGCCCCCTCTCACTCACTCCTCCACCTCCTGTTACTTTTTCCCCCCCTTTTCCTGTTGCTAACTCTGCTCGCCGCCTGGCAACCTCATGCCCTCGCCCTGCACACGGAGAGTAACGGACGCAGCCACAGTGACGTCATCCATGTGGGTTGTTGACTGTTGAAGCGTTGAGCTCAAAATCTCTGATATTTTAATGATAGTTAAAAAGTATTGTACCTTTAAAATATTGGTTTATTTACCTGGAGATTTTTCATAATATCTGATAAATAATAATTATGAAGTTGTCATGCAAAGAAGAAATAACATCACACTAGAAAGTATTTAAAACCAGACTTTAAACAATTTGTAATCTGTCATTTATCTTTGCATTTTTATATCGAGCCTAATGGGGATTTACTCGCTTTTGGAGCAAGCCTCTAGTGGCCACTCGAGGTACTGCAGGCTTTATCTCTCAGCCCTGGAGGTTTGCTGCTTTGGTTTTTTTTTTGTTCACCACCATGTGCAGGTACAACGAGTTTAACCACCGAGGGGAAACTTAGTTCACCCTTCAGCGGCCTCACATCAAACACAGCGCGAGTGTGATGTCACCCACAGCAGCCCCCTCAAAACCACTTATTGCACTAAATGAGCGCCATTAGCCGAACAAACAAAGACTTTAAAACCTTCTGTCATTTAATCAAAAGAGCGAGCAGGAAGTTTAATTAACATGTGGGTCACGACGTGTCGCAGACGGGTCAGACTGTAACCGTGCAGGCTCTTATTACAGTGGTACAGTCTGAGGCCTGCATGTACGGCCTAATGAGAGTCAGTAACCCCCGACATTAAGACAAAGTGGTCCGCCTTCCTCACCAGGCAATGGGGACATTTGAAAACAAGCCAGGTCGACGCTGGCAGCCTGCCTCTCCACCTCTCTCCGTCTGCACTTTCTCCCCCTTAACTCTTGGTTTTTCTCCTCTCAATAACGTCTGCAGTGGCATATTACAACTTGGAAATGGATTTTAAAAGGGAGCAGAGGAGGGTGCCAGAATGGGAAAAACATGGATTGGCTCAACGAAAGCAGATTAAGTGGGCATGCCAAACCTCACGCTTTGTCAGAAACAAGAAAAAAAAATCCTTTTTAACATTAGTGAAGGACCAACCGCATCGCAGGGGGAAATCAAAAAATACCACCCTCTTAGAAAAGGAGAGAATGAAAATTTCAGTCACCTAATACGGTTTCTTTTTTTAAAGTGTCACCAGAGTGAAGACGGCTGGGTGCTGAGAGGACAAGCCTGCCCTTTTGTTTTTTAAGCACTGCTGCAGGTCTGTGTGTGCTCAGGGAGCTGTTAAGCCAATTCATAGGCCTGCAAACATCCTGTAACAGCAACATAAATCCACTTATCCCGGCTTTTGTGTTTGTAATGGATGTTGTGCTGCACCATGTAGATGTGATATGATAGGATTGATTGCTGTGAAGATCACTGAGGCTGCTCGAGCACCGCCCTGCCACCCAAACTGTCGGCCCACGAGCCGTTCATCCCATGCTGCCTCTGTTGGTGGTCCCTGGTGTAAGCTATATTTTCCCCTCGCCTCTCTCGCTCTCTCTCTCCTTTTTTATAGCTAACACAAAATTGTTCCTAATTCGCTGCTGCTAGAGGGGGGTAATTTGCGGCTTTTGGCTGAGTGTCGCAAGCCCCAAATTTGAAAAAGCTGCTGAGTTGAAGGCGTTCTGTGAAAGAAGCAGCAGAGAGAGAGAGAGAAACGCGGCCTCGGTTCAATCAGAAGAAAAAAAGAAAAACATGATGAGCCTCAAAAGGCAAAAGAGAGCAATGCGATAATAACTGTTGGGTAATATAAGCTGCAGCCACAAATAATTATTTTTATGAAATGATGCCAATAATGTCTCCTCTTCTTCTCCAAGATAATCTGATTTATGTTCATCCTATAAAAACACTCGTGCTCTTATCAAACTCTCTGGGCCAATTCAGCTCATATTTCTCTTTTTTTTTTTACATCAAATTCTCTGAGATTAAAAACTCTCCGTACGATTGTCAGATGCAAAAGAAGCTAAATCTAAAATACAAGACAGATCAGTACTCTTGAAGGTTGTTAAATTAAATGGGTAGTTTATAAATGATTTCTCAGGAAGGGCTGAAGACAATGGATTCACTTTGAATTAGTTTACTTTAGGGAGTTCCTCAAGGTTCTTTCCTAGGACCCTTTCATTTTAATTTTGTCTGCTTTGAATTATGAATGTTTCAGGAGTGCACGTGTGAAAAAGACTTCAGATCGAATCAGGGAGGTTTAGTGTAGGAGCCGATGTAGTGTGTGTATAATTATGTATTCAATGGTTTTGGTTTTGGGGGTATACTGTAGGTCATTGGGTTCAAACGCACAGTTTGTAAATTCCGCCGCCGTGGGCTCTCATTCCTGACGAAAGATGACCCCAAGGCTGGCGGGGAATCATGAGAGTGGAGTTCTCTCCGCTACAACCGGTGATTTTTTCGGTGATGTTTCCTTGAATAAAGGAAAATACTAAGCACATGGAGCGATCTAAAACAGACGGACTTTACTGAGGGAAGAGTTAGTTGCATGACGCAATTGTCGCAAACAGCGAAAATCTGGGTAAAGTTGGGGTGAAAAAGGTTTTTGTTCACACATGCAGCTCACAAAGAAAATTCAGGTTTATTTCATGTGTGAATTCAGCTTTGTTTTAAATATCTCTCCATCCAAGCTAGTCAATGGTTTAAGTGTTAGCTCAGAGTATTTCATTACATATTTGATTTATTTGCTCATCTCAGTGTTTGGTTTCAACACAATAAAACACAACAAGAAATATTTTCTCATAATCCTGAAACACTGTTCATGAGAAAACAGGAAAATAGATCAACAATATAGAAACAATCAAATACAAGCAGTTAGATTAACTCAATACATTCATCATTTCCCAGAACCTTTTCTTTGTGAATTCCATAATTTAACTCCATTTTCTGAAATACACATTTGTTTTAATGTAGTGCGTGCAAATGGACTTTTAAAATTAAATCTCCGTCTATGATCCTCCTCCATTAGATGTAAACACAAAAAACTTCTGTACATTTTGGGGAATGATCTATTGCTAGCTTTAAACATGACTAATAATGTTTTCAAGTGAACTAGATCCTGAAATTTCAACACATGTGAGCTTATAAACAGATTTTTTGATCATGAGTTGGATCAAAGTTGAACATGTGTGATTGGTTTTGCTGATAGTTCAGATTTGCAAAGCGTCTCTGTCTCTCTTATCACCCTGAGCTCCACGTTCCTGAAGAGAAGGGAGGCTGAGGGATCAGACAGATAAGTACTCTTAAAGGTTGTTAAATTAAAAGGGTAGTTTAGAAATTATTTCTCATGAAGGGCTGAAGACAATGGATTCACTTCAAATTGGTTTACTTTAGTGAGTTCCTCAAGGTTCTGTCCTAGGACCCTTTCATTTTAATTTTATCTGCTATGAATTATAAATGTTTCAGGAGTGCACGTGTAAAAAAGGACTTCAGATCACAACAGTTGGATCAAAGTTGAACATGTGTGTGCAGATAGTTCAGATTTGCAAAGCGTCTCTGTCTCTCTTAACACCCTGAGCTCCACGTTCCTGAAGAGAAGGGAGGCTGAGGGATCCTCTGCAGCCTCGTTAACACGACGGCCCCTGAGAGACGCTCATTCATTTTGATTAACGGGGCCTTCCTCGCTCTCATCCCGTCCTCGGTGGTTCACTCTCCCCTCGGGGGGCAGGGGGGGGGAGTGGGAGCCGGGGTGGGAGCCCACATGGATGTTTTTCTTTTTTTTTTTCATCCCACATGGTTTTTCACTTCCACAACAGCACGTCATTACCGAGTGTTTAAACACTTAAGAAGAGTTTAGAGGAGGAGGAGGAGGAGTAAAAAAACACTCACGAGCAATGAGCAGTTGTACATTAACTCTGCATCACTCGAGGGAGCTGTAAAGTCTGCCCTGTAAGCGAAATGAAGTCGATAAATAAATGTGGGCCGTTGTCAGATGTCTGGAACAGCATGAGAGGCTTTCAGCCCACCATGTTGAAATGAAGGGTGATAAGTTTGGGCCGCCCCGCAGAATTAGACCCTACAACTTGCTGAGTGCCGCTGACTAATGAGGGCGTGTTCGCTGAATGATGAATTCAAAAAAATCGAGAGGAGCTTTTTGATCTGCAACAAAACCGCACTTTGTTAAGGACTCACAGTGACGGAGCGTGAAACCGTCACAACACGTAGGAGGTTTGTTTTTTTAACACGGATCCGACATGAGCTGCCTCTGATAACGACGCTCACTCCCTCTCTCTCTCTCGCTCTCTCTCAGAGGCCTGTTTTCACAGCCGTCAATCAAAGAGTGAAAACAAACAGCAGAGAGTCATCTCTGCATCACTTTCCTCAAGCAACACTAGAAAAAAAAAAGAAAAGACGTGAGGATATGTAACTGCAGCAGATTTCTCTTTAAAGGTCCAATCAGTGAGATGTGTAGAGAGTGAGATGATAAAGGTATCTTACTCTCTGATCATTAAGGAAACATGCTATGTTGAAGTGCTGGCTTCTCTGACAACAATGCAGCAGCCAGTATGTCCTCCTTCTAACTTTAGATTCTGCTCCTGAATGATCTGGATTTGTTTGGACCAGAGAAGGTAGGCACTTTTAAGCTCCACGAGCAGAAACGTGCTCAAACTAGGATCAATATTGGAGATGCTTTTGAAAAATGGAGAGAGGTTAGAACACAGAAAGGTTTACAGACCCATGCAGAGCTGGATAAACACTGAAGCTTCAGAGTCCACCACATGGTGACCTGAGTGAGCATGGACTATAGAGAGGAGGGGGGGGGGAGACAGCTCTCTATGGTGTTTAGAATTTACACTGCAGTACCCATTTTAACCACTAGGGGGTCAGAGTTACATATTGCTCCTTTAATGTTATCTTTTTAATTCAGGAAAAGCCTCTAATTTGTATCCTAATTTACAATTCTATTGACATTACAATGCAATAAGTCTGCTGTGTTCAGTGGTATTCTAATGCCAGTGTTTGGTTAAGCCCATTAGTGCGTGCGGCTGTGCTCAACGTTTCATGCTTTAACCACTTTCAGGGACAGTCGGGGTCCCCGGTCTCTCTTGGGGGTCGCGTGCTGAAAAGCTTGGGAACCCCGGTACTGAATTACATCTCAACTCCATTTATGTTCTTTGTGTGTTTATGAATTTCCAGCTAATAAGGCACAACAACCTGGCAATGCCAGAAAATATGGAAGTGATTATCTCGCATAATTTCCAACAACTGCCTCCAATTCTAAAATCTCTTTTTTTTTTTTTTTTTGCAACAGTGTAATAAAAACCTAACAATGTTTTCCAGCAGAGTTCTGCCATGCAGTCAAAGCCCTGCTGTGGTGGAGTATTTCTGCGAGTGAAATCAATCGATCAGCGAGCATCCAGACGGTCGAGGAGGAGGGGGAGGAGGAGGAGGAAGCTGCAGGTGTGGGGAAGAGAAAACACAATCACAACTCAAGTCAAACAAACGCTCCTCCGCTGATGGAGATGGATCGAGGGTCAGCATTCCAGTCCACGCTGGAGATCCCCACCGCTTATCCCCTCCAGGTCTCTCTCTCTCCCTCTCTCTCTCTCTCTATCTCTCTCTCTCTCTCTCTCTCTCCCTCTCTCTCTGTCTCTATCTCTCTCTCTCTCTCTCCCTCTCTCTCTGTCTCTATCTCTCTCTCTCTCTCTCTCCCTCTCTCTCTGTCTCTATCTCTCTCTCTCTCTCTCCCTCTCTCTCTGTCTCTATCTCTCTCTCTCTCTCTCCCTCTCTCTCTGTCTCTCCCTGCGTCAGCTTCTTCTGCCGGGCCAAACATCTGGACAGAGAAAGAGAGACAGTTTTGACGAGAGAGAGAGAGGGAAGGATGGACGTGCGAGTGAAAAAGGAGGGAGGTCAGGAGGAGAGAGGCGAAAGATGTTAAACGGACAGGCATGTTTATGTTCGGGGTCTCCCCGGGAGGAGGGAGTGTCATAAGTTAACTCGTGTCGATGGAGAAAGTTCACGCCCTCCTTGAACCTGCTTTTCATTTCTCTTCATTTGCTTCACTTTGTTCAAACATTTCACAGGATTCACTCAGCAGACGTCACTCTCTGGTTGGTTAGGTTTTAAATCCAGCTAAGATGTGATTCCATTGACTGTTTTATAAAGATGGACAGAGCAACAGCTGGCTGAGGCCAAAACGTTTAGAGCTCCCCCTGCTGACCGTCATAAACCCCGCCTCCTCCATAGTCACAGATGGGACAAACAAAACAGTTAAAATCAACAGTCAAATAAATGTTTGTCAAACCTGGAGTCTGCCATGACAGTTTCATATTATCATAATGATTTATGAGAAAGTGTTTTAATATATATTTGATGCAATAAAAGGAACATATCATCATCACAGCTGTCAATCATGATGTCATACTTCTTTTTATATCTTTAAATAACTCGTTAAAACGAAACTTCTTAGTCAAATCAGTGCGATAAGAAATAACTATGAAGACAGAAACCACGTTTTTTTAGGCCTTTTTGACTTAATTAGAAAGAACAGCTGAAGTGAGACAGGAGATGTTGTGAGGAGGAGAGAGCGAGAGACGATACGCAGAAAAGAGCCGTGGTCGTTTTTCAACCCACGTCTGCTGTGATGCACGCGAGGCGCGCAAAATAACCACTAGGCTATCTGCGCTCCAAGAAACGATGTTTGAAAAACTTTTCACATGTATTTTTAATTTGTTGTTTGACTTTTGTCCCATCTGTTAACATGGAGGAGGCGGAGCTTATGACCCAAACTTCAGCCGGCCAGTAGGGGGAGCTCTGAGTGTTTTGGTTTCACTTCATGTCGTCCATCTTTTTTATGCAGTTTGCAGATTATATAATCATGAAGAATTAGACTCATCAGCTTCCTCTTCTTTATGTAAATAATAAAAGAACATCGCTGATGCTGCTGATAAATTCTGAATCTTTAACCCTCCTCTCTCCTTCAGCATGAACAAGTCTTAAACTGTCTCCTCTAAACTGCCTCTCTTTTCTTTTTTTCTCTCGGCCTCCTTCGTTGTGTTTCCTCAGGAGTCCCATAAACGACCGCTCGGCTCTTGTTTTCTCGACAAGTCGAGGGATGAGCTCGAGCTCATAAAGAGGAAACTCAGAGGGCACGCTGAGGTCCTGGACTCAGTAAAAAGGCTGCAGCGCCGGTGGTGGTAGTCACACACACACACACACACACACACACACACACAGAACACCTTGGGAGCATTTGATCCTGCACGGCCTGAGGAGGACACGCTCTGTAAAGTTCCCTCCCGTGTGCTGTGTTCTCTGTAACAGCAGCCCTCGCTTGTAAAAATAAAAAATAAAATCCAAACACTTGACAGGTGCCAGAGTCAGGAATGTGGAAGACGTAAACGATGACATATCGTCGCAGCCTTTGTTGCGTCTATACCTTCTTTCTGTGAGAGGGTTAAGTGAGGAGTCTTTGAGGAAATATTGAGATAAGAGCCAACAGCGTGATGCGATTAAAGTCTGAGGTTAAAGGTCACATATAATTTAAACTCCTCTTCTCCATGTTCCTCTGACTCTAACATGTGTCTGTAGTCCGTCTACAAAACCCCCAATCATGAGAAAAGTCCATCCTCTCCGTCTTCTGCCTGCTCCACTTTTCAGAAAATGTGTGCTCAAACAGGCCGTTTGGAGATTTTCCCTTCATGACATCACAAAGGGCAGTAGCCCCTCCCCCAGGTGGGTGAACCCAGGTCGCCCGCCCGCCTGGAGGACTAGAGCCTCAACTACTAGGCTGCCGGCCGCCCAAATGCATACGTCTTGTACTCAAACTTGCTGCTGCCAGTGCAAAAAGCGCCATCAGTGAACGCAGGCCGTTATATATTTGAAAAGATTTAAGTGTGTGTAGCTTTCAAAACAAATAGAGAAGTGTGTGTGTGTGTGTGTGTCAGTGTGTGTGTGTGTGTGTGTGTGTGTGTGTGTGTGTGTGTGTCAGTGTGTGTGTCTGTGTGTGTGTATGTGTGTGTATGTGTGTGTGTGTGTCTGTGTGTGTGTGTGTGTGTGTGTGTGTGTGTCTGTGTGTGTGTGTGTGTGTCTGTGTGTGTCTGTGTGTGTGTGTGTGTGTGTGTGTGTGTGTGTGTGTGTCTGTGTGTGTGTGTGTGTGTGTGTGTGTCTGTGTGTGTATGTGTGTGTCAGTGTGTGTGTGTGTGTGTGCGTGTGTGTGTCTGTGTGTGTGTCTGTGTGTGTGTGTGTCTGTGTGTGTGTGTGTGTGTGTGTGTGTGTGTGTGTGTGTGTGTGTGTGTGTGTGTGTGTGTGTGTGTGTGTGTGTGTTTTTACTGCTGATGGCACAGTGGAGGATTTATTTGAACAGATGTGACCTCTCGGTCTCGGGGTGACCTCGGGGTCCGACTCAGCTGATCTCTCCGCCTCTGGAAAAATAACACTCAGTTTAACAGACTGACCCGTGGAAGAGAACGCTCGCAAACACGGCGCGTAATAAGTCCAGGAGTGAAGCTACATTTCCTCCGCCGAGTCACCTGATCTCTTTGTAACCTTATCGGCGCTCGCCGTGCCGCAGTACGCCGAGTTACAGTAACCAGGATGTACAGTAAAACATGAAGGCTTTATACATCCAGTGAAACAGAGGGTTTCATCCCAAAAGGCGGCGCACATTATCAGCACCGAGCACGAGTTAGGGGGGGCAGAGGCTGCTGACAGGAACCATAAAGGAGGCGGATTTATGAGCGGCAGCGACGCAGGCGGGAGGTCAGAGGAGGAGTGAGAGCGTGGAGGGTCGACAGGGATGAAGAGACGCCAATGTTTGGAGAGAGTGATGCTAATTTATACCACGCTAATTGGAAACAGAAGAGTCCTGCACCTGAACCAGCGCTGAGCCGGGTCGACGTGGGAGGGAGGGTGATGAGGGGTCGGGGGGAGATGGGATGGAGGTTAGGGTCAGTGTCAATGGCGGCCTTGTTGTTTCTGTCCCGGCAGACGGGACGGGGAAGGGCTGTCAAGACGCCAGAAGTTCAAACTTTCAGATGAGTGAAAATGAAACCCGACAACAAAAATAGAAATCCTCAGCAGCAAATATTTCGGAATTTTTTTGGGCAATGTTGGAGCCAAAAAAAGCATCATGTCCTAAACAAAACAAAGGATCCAGACTTAAAACCTCACAATCACTTTCCTTATCTGAATACTTAAAGTCTTTCTATGTGATTTTTTGATCCAGCAGATGTCGCCCTTGAGCTCCAGCATGAAACCAAAACAACTTGCGCTGCATTGTTGTGTTAGCATGCTAATGCTAGCGATCTTTATTATGCTGGTATCTTCACACTGCATGTAAATTGACCTGAAATGAGCGTGATCTAGAAACACAGTTAAGCAGTGAGTACAGTATGTTATTCTTCTTTTCTCTAGTCCCTCAATTAAACAACTTTTATACACGAGGGGAGGAGTCAGCCGGCCGTCCTGGCGATGTAAACAAACTGAAGATAGGACTCTGAAAACTCTGAAAACATCACAGACAGTGGGACTCGGGTGTTACACCCATTGTAGACAGTCATGACTCACAGAGTTATTTTCAGAGGAGATACTTGATTTCTACATTTAAGTGTTAAACATCACATAGAAAGACTTTAAAGTGTTTCTCAGGTCAAACATGAACAAACTCCTCCATGATTCATTCTTTTGTTTTCTTTTAAAAAATGTATTTCAGAAAGAAATGTGTGTGTTTGTGTGTGTGTGTGTGTGTGTGTGTGTGTGTGTGTGTGTGTGTGTGTGTGTGTGTGTGTGTGTGTGTGTGTGTGTGTGTGTGTGTAGTGTGGTCTACATGTGCGTGTCTGAATAGAATTAGTGTGTATGTTAAAGATTTTCTGGGGGTCATGTTGTTGTGACAGTCACACACACACACACACACACACACACACACACACACACACACACACACACACAGCAGGCCGGAGCCAAAATCAGGACCACCCTGCCTCAACAGAGAGAGTGAGAGAGGGGGGGGGGTTAATGTGGCATGGTTTCAATCTGACACGATCTAACATACGACGCGGCTGGACTTCAGCCGTCTTAGCTTCCTACTTAAATAAATATGACAGCCTCGTCTGATAATTACAGCGCCCGCCACCACGCTGAGTCATAGCATCCGTTAATTATTAGCCCGAGCTCGTGTGAATGTGTGGATTCATTTCTCAGATCCCCGCTGCTCCAGTGTGTGATGTCTGTAATATTTCAGAGAGTGATGGCATGTTCAGATGTCGAGCTGGCGTCGAGCTTAAAGATGAAGTAAGCTCAGAAAACGTCGACGCTTTACAACGCGTATCATCTGAACAAAAGAGAAAATCACATTTATCAAATCAAATCTGTTGAGTCGAGTCGAAAGGAACGCTACATGATGTAACTCTGCGTTAACGATTGGCGAGCGATTCGTCTGAATCAGTTTAAATTAATAAATATATTCAACAATCTTCTGACAGTTAAAGGAGCAGTGTGGGATGTTTAGGGAGATTTATTGGTAAAAAGATAAATTGTGTTTATGGAAGTTTTTTGGCGGCTCCAGTTTGGAAGTGAACGTTCACCAGGCTTCACATCAGACGATTTTAAGGTCAGATTTTGGGCGCCATTTGCCCGATCCGAGGCTTGTGTCACAACCAATCTTTGTCCAAAAAAAAAAAATCCTCAGGTGTGTGGTGTCCATACGATTATATTTCTACCTGTGTAGTCGGAGCCTCGCCAATCATGAATCAGGAAAATAAAACATGTTTGAAATGTAAACGCAAAAACATTTTAAGAATCTCCAAAAAAATCCTGAAACCAAAAAAAATCATGATGTGCATTTTGCGCTTAAGTTTCAATCGTCTGTGTTTCAAGAAGCTTTTATGCGTCTCACAAAAATGGCTTTACATTTCATTAAATTTTACCTTTACAGTTATATTGTTTATATTAGTTCTGTTGTTCCATTATTCACCATGCACCTTAATAACTTATCATTTAGTATTTGCCTACTTGCACATAGCTCTGTATATATTTATTTATTTCTCATTTACTGCACATAGTTCTGTTTACATCTGTTTACATCTGTTAGTCCGATCACTGTCCACTTATATCTACTCTTTTATATTTTGTATTTTTAATTTAAGTTTAAGCTTCAAGTTGTATTTAAATTGACACTTTATATTTAGGTTAAAATGTTTCGTTAACTTGCACTGTTGTTAATTTACTGCTCTGTGTGCCTTTGAATTGCCCCCTGGGGACAAATAAAGTTTTTTGAATTGAATTGAATTGAATTGAATTGAATTAAATGTCTTTAGTTTACACAACATGTTTTTATGTTTCACTGAATTTATGGCAGTGCACCTTCAGGGCCACCGTAGTACAATGTCGGGTTTGAAAAGAAGGCTGGTCTGTTTCAAATGTCAGATCTGTCTGTTTTTTAAATAATTTAAGCCCTTTTCAACACTGTAGGGGTTGACCTCTGATTTGAAAGAGCAGAAAAGGGGAACAAACTCAAACAGAAATAAATCTTCAGGTGTACATCAGCACGTTAAATGTCTGTTAAAGTTTGTTTCATCTGGGTCGTCATCAGGGTGATGGTGAAGTGATCTGTACTCTAAAGCGTGCTGACTCTGCTGTTTTCTCTGATCCAGGCCGATAAAGAAGCCATCAAGTCGGCGCTAAGTGACGAGCTGTCAGCGTTCATCTGAAGCCCGCGCGCCTTCTCTTTAAGATGTTATAGATAAATAGATAAGTGCCCCGAAGCCGAGTGACTCAAAGAAACAAAAGAGTGAACTTGGACATGTGTGGAGCACATTGGTGGCCGAGGACTTCAGGATTCAGATGTGGTGGCTGTTTTGTTTCCCTTTAAAGGCGTGTCGGTTGTCTGAACAGCTCGAGGATACAGCGGAGAAAAAAAAAGACGTTTTCTACTTCATCACCCCGAATGATTGACAGCTCGGTAGTCTGAGTGTGCAGACCATTTGCACCAACACACACACACCCAGAGTCCCCCCCACGCACAGAGTCACACACACACTCTGCTGTGGTGGTTTCCAGAGAGACATTTGTCCTGTGATTCTGCACTTTTTTTTTATTTTCCACCTCGTATCTATTCTGAGGCCGGAGCTGCACACACACACATCAAAGCCGCCACAATCTGTCTGTTTCTCTCACGATTTGTCTCTCACACACTCCGTCTCCCGCCTGAACACAAACCATGCACAAACTGAAACACATTTTGTGTACGAGGATGTTATGGGAGGGATCCGACATGAGCTTTGATCACGCTGCGTCTAGTGCTCGGAAACATTTCAGATTTATTTTTTGACACTGAAGCCCCCTTGATTCCAACATGCTGCATTATTTAGGAACAATGGTAGCGCTGCCCCTCCCCCGCCCCAAAGAGTCAAGCGATTACAATCATCAGCCAAAGAGGCCACTCACATGTCGTCAGCCGAGTGAAAACTTTCAGTGAACATTTTTGACAACTTTTATTTTCCAAAACACACAAAAGAGGAGACTCACAGAGGGAGACAACTCTGAATGTAGACATTTTAGGATTTAAAAAAAGTGTTTCTATGACGCTCTTCAGTTAAGAGTGGATATGGATTTTTTATTTTATTTTTAAGATTTATTTTTTTGGAGCTTTTTGTGCCTTTAATGGAGAGATAGGACAGAGGATAGAGCTGGAAAGAGAGTGGCATGGGCGGTTCTAGGCAGGGGCCAACAGGGGCCAGTGTCCTGTAACAGTGAGCTTGGTCCCCCCTTTGGCCACCCCTTTCAAAAGGAAGAGCCCCCCCTCATAACACATACACAGTGACTCAACAACCGGACTCACAATCTAATATTAAATATAGTTACTGAAACAATTCTAAATCATGGTATTTAATGATGTGCGCTATTATTTGGCATAATGTTTTTTAAAGCGATCATCTTTGTCATCAGTCTGGGTTTAATGTTTCCCTCTGACAAAACAGCTGGCCCCAGTTTGGCCCCCTCAGTAAAAGTGGTCTAGAACCGCCACTGCTCTTCAGTTAAGAGTGGATCTGGATTTTTAATTTTATTTTTAAGATTTATTTTTGGGCTTTTTGTGCCTTTATTGTAGAGACAGGGCAGTTGATAGAGCTGGAAATCAGGTAGAGAGAGAGTGGGGTATGAGATGCAGGAAAGGATCCTCAGGTGGGATTCGAACCTGGGCCGCCCACTTGGAGGACCACAGCCTCTGTACATTGGGTGCGCGCACCAACCACTGTGTATCTTGATTTTTTTTAAATCTTTGCAAAGTTTGGTATTGAACAGCAAAATCTGATTGTCTTGTGTCGCCCTCAGCCGAAGTTAAGAGCTTTAGAAATAAAGATACACGGCCAGAGACGTCAGCACATCTTGACACAACCTTATCATTTCCACGTTGATGGGCCGCCCTCTGCAGCTGCACATCTTCATCGTATCCTCGTCCTTCCCGTCTACCATGTCCGCCCGCTCTCCTCGCTGCTGCAGGGTGCTTTCAAAGTGACCACAGAACATATCAGAGGCCCGACGGCCTGTCTCTCATTTCACATGGAGATTGAAGGGCGAGTCTTCCCTCGGGGGGGGGGAATCAGAGGGGGGGGGGGGGGGGGTAGCATCCACCGCGCCCCCTCTGTGTTTCCACTGCGTCGGAGCTGGACCACGACCCACGCCAAACATCCAGCGAAACCGCAAAGTGAATCTGCCCGTGACGTGATCTGCACGTCTCGCTGGTTGGAAAAAAAGGCCCTGAACGCTTCGCCTGCGTCCCTCGTTAGCTCAAGGTCGTGAGAGTGAGTGGGAGCGTGTGTTTCAGGGTTTGGCGTCCTTTGAAAAGATATGACAGTAATGTGCCCTTGATCAGGAGGGTTTTTTCTGCACGCTCTTGTTGCTGTGATGGATGTTGGACAATTCCCAGCATTGTTTTGTTTTTTTTTTATAGAAAAATTCATTTTTTGGCTTTTTTGTACCTTTAATGGAGAGACAGGACAGAGGATAGAGCTGGAGATCAAGGAGAGAGAGAGAGAGAATAGGGAATGACATGCAGGAAAGGAGCCACAGGCTGGATTTGAACCTGGGCTGCCCGTTTGGAGGAGCAAAGCCTCCGTACATGGGAGCACTAACCACTGCACCACTGCACCACCAGCGCCCCTCCCAGTGTTGTTTT
The DNA here is from genome assembly GCF_963930695.1 of Labrus bergylta. Lineage (NCBI taxonomy): Eukaryota > Metazoa > Chordata > Actinopteri > Labriformes > Labridae > Labrus > Labrus bergylta. The sequence goes on along the minus strand of NC_089210.1, from coordinate 1,380,500 downwards.
GAAGCGCTCTGGGTTTGTTAGTCAGAGCTTACAGTAAAGTGTCTCCTAAAGACGCTCCTATTTAGAGATAGTTTTTTGCGCTCTCTCTGAGGTGGTGCCCCGGTGTCAGCTCTTCTGGTTTTCCTGGCGGAGGATCTGTTGTTTTTTTTTTTTGTGGATCTGTGAAAACAACAGAAGATCAAATCCAGGTTGACGGTGCGTACTGTATCGAAAACGAGACGTGGCTCCAATCTTCCCCGCTCGTCTGTCGCCAGCTCCGCTCTCCTCCAGGCCTCCATTAAGCTCCTTTTTAGCTTTCATACAAACACAGCGCTGCCCGTCAGAAGCTGCATGACAGCACATGTGCCTGAGTGACATGTGATGCATGTGGCAGGAGGGAGTTCAGAGCCTCTTATGTGTCGCCCATTCATGTGGTGGAAGGCAGGATTAAGACTTGATCCAAAAGACTAAAAGTGGAGGCGAACGAGCCGGGGTCAGATCTGCTTTGAGTTAAGTCAGTGTTACAGCAGGAATAATACAATCACCCCCCCACCCCCACCCCCAAAACCCCTACGATCCTACTGAAGGGTAACGTCTGCATGTGTGCATTTGTTTGTGCGTTCACAACCCGACCACAGGCTGGTGTCCTTTACAGAGAAGAGAAGTCTCTGTTGACGGTTCAAACACAGCCCCAGCTTCAAAAGGGCCCCCCCAATCATCGCACCCACTTACAGCCAACGGCGCATGTCACTTAATGTGGACCACACCATTCATCAATTATGGGGGAGCTCAGGGGCCAATCCGAGACTCGCACCGCAGCGAGTCGTCTTGTTGTCCTGACTGAAGCGCCCCACCCCCCCCCCCCCCCCGCAGTCCTCAAAGAGCATCTGTTTCAGGAGGTAAAGTTTGAGCCTCGCTAACTCCTCCGAGCTGTCTCACACTCAGAGCGCCGGCTTCCCCTCAGCTTTCATGCTGCGTTATCTCCCCTAAAAAAAAACTCCTCCTTAACATAATTGATAAAAAAGATTTAAAGTTAAAATTACCAGCTGAAAATCTTATTCTTAAAACCTCCTCATCCTTACTGACAGACAGACGTTAGATAGAAGAAGTGATGGATTAAAGGTCCAATCAGTGAGCTGTGTAGAGAGTGAGATGATAAAGGTATCTTACTATCTGATCATTAAGGAAACATGCTATGTTGAAGTGCTGGCTTCTCTGACAACAATGCAGCAGCCAGTATGTCCTCCTTCTAACTTTAGATTCTGCTCCTGAATGCTCTGGATTTGTTTGGACCAGAGAAGGTAGGCGCTTTTAAGACACGCCCCCACACAGCCGTTTTGGACACCCCTCGGTTTGCCAGATATGAGAGCAGTTATCAGGTCAACAGGTGTTGCAGCGATGGAAGCGGTCAAGAGAAGTGGTTCAGATAGAAGTGATTGTACCCGACCTAAAAAGCCTCTGCATGTTTCTAATAAGCTCCACGAGCAGAAACGTGCTCAAACTAGGATCAATATTGGAGATGCTTTTTGAAAAATGGAGAGAGGTTAGAACACAGAAAGGTTTACAGACCCATGCAGAGCTGGATAAACACTGAAGCTTCAGAGTCCACCACATGGTGACCTGAGTGAGCATCCACTCTAGAGAGGAGGGGGGGGACAGCTCGCTAGAATGTTTTTATTTGGACTGCAGTACCCATTTTAAACACTAGGTGTCAGAGTTACATACTGCTCCTTTAACATTAGCTAAAGCTGGATGGAAACTTTAAATAACGTGGTAAAAATGTGTTATGATTTGATCTTGCAAAACTGCTCATCTTTTCGATTAGTTTGGCTTCCTGCAGCTCCGTTAAGCAAAACAGTTCCTCTCTTTCCCCTCTGATGTCCATCCTGATCCACCCACACCCCTCAGCTCATCGGCTTTCTTTTAAACGTCTCACAGGAGGCTCACTGCTTTTTCATCGTTTTGGCAACGAGCCGAGTCAAACTGGAACTTATTTCATGTCATCTCATCCTGACGTGTCGCCATGGGGTATGAGTTCAGCCGATAGTCCTGTTTGGGTTCCAAGTGACAGAACGTGTGTCAAGGTTGTAAAAGTGAATAAAAATGACATAAATGTGGCGACCATATTTAGAATCCCCCCCGCCCCCCACACCACCCTCCCTAAACAGACGGAAGACTGCAGGGCGTACAAACCTGAACCAGACCACACAGCATTACCAGTGTCTCATACCCCTCCTCCTCCTCTTCCTCCTCATCCTCTTCTTCTTCTCTCTCGTCTCTGTCAATGAGAGATCCTCGTTGGACACATCTGGACAGGGCGAGGGGTCAGGACGGCCCGGTGTGAGAGGATGAAACTCCTGCTGTCCGGTTAACCCATCATGCTTTAAACCTCTCCTATGACCACAAGCCGTTCAGCTGCTGTGTGTGTGTGTGTGTGTGTGTGTGTGTGTGTGTGTGTGTGTTTGTGTGAAGCCTCTACACTCAGCAGCTGTGTGTGATTTTGTGTTCATGTTATCTGGAGGCTTCTTTCCTGTTGTTCTGTCTTTTTTTCCAGTTTTTTTTTGGTCATGGCACCTTGTTTCCTGTTGTGAAACGCTCACTCTAAGAATGTTTAAATCTCAATATGGATACGTTCATGTCATCCATATTTATTCATCAATAAATAATGTTATTGCTTAAAGCTTAAAGACCTTTTTTTGAATGTTTGAAGCCTGAGTTATGTCCCCCGTCTGTTCCTGCAGGGGGCGCTGGAGTCCCATCGATGGCGGTCTCCATGCTGGAAATGCCGTCTCAGTCTAACTTTCAGTCAACCTAACGACAGGCTGAGAGCTGGAGCTGAGGCGGGTTTTAAACCTCCTGACAAACCGTTACACCGCGCCCACCTGTCAATCAGGTCAGCTACACGCCTTATGGTGAATAACTCTTATCCTTCATCAAATCAAAACTGATGAGTCATCAAAACATTCACCCCCCGTACAGTGTGTGTCCATCCAGACATGAGCTAATCACACCTATTTAGTTTTTTGAACCAGGCTGTAAACATGTTCATCTCTGCTGTAAAAACAGGCTTTTTAGAATGGGTGTGTATGTGACTTCCTGTGCTTCTGCAGCCAGCCTCTAGTGGACACTCCAGGAACTGTTTTTTATTCACTTCCGCATCGGCTTCATTTTTTGACACCAGAGGTGGCTTGATGATTAAGTTAAGAAAACGGATTCTAGATTGAAAACTCTTAAAAACAGCACAGTCACAAATTATAATTCTGTGGAGATTTTCCCTTCATGACATCACAAAGGGCAGTAGCCCCTCCCCCAGGTGGGTGACACTCCCACAGCTAGGTGTTTGTTCTGCCCTCTGAGTCTGCCTTCTCATTGTAAACAATAGGACATAGAGCGAGAAAGACCGAGAACACCCAAAGCCCTTCCAGAGAGGGGGCGTGGTCAGACACAGCTCATTTACATATTTAAAGGTACAGACACAGAAACAGCCTGTTCTGAGCAGGGCTGAAATAGAGGGGTTTATAGGCATGATCAAATACAGGATCAGAGTGGATTTAGAACAAGAAACTTCACACACATGTTTTGAGGAGCTCTGACACTTATTTAAACTGAAGAAGAGGAGGAGAATATGTCACCTTTAAGATTTCAAACTTTATAAGAACTTAAACATATCCTGTAAATGGACAGGTCTACCTCTGACATTTTGAATGTAAACAATACTTAATTTGCACTCTCTAAAATGAAATTTAATCAACTGAACATCGTACTTTAATTCTTTGTGCTCTCTGTCAGTCTGTTAAATTTGTTGCATAAATGAACGTTGGACACACACACACACACACACACACACACACACACACACACACACACACACACACACACACACACACACACACACACACACACACACACACACACACACACACACACACACACACACACACACACACACACACACACACACACACACACACACACACACACACACACAGTCGGACGGGGCAAACATTGCTTATTCATAAACAATCTCAGCCACCACACACGCTCACTCTAGGAAAGGAACATGCAAACAGCCCTAATGGGAAAAAGATGAGAGGGCTTCACATGGAGCTCGCCCAGAGAGAGGAGGAGAGAGAGACGGACGCCGCTGACTGGAAAAACCCACCGAGAGAGAGAGAGAGATCAGACACAGAGAGAGAGGTCACTGCCCGAGGTCAAAAACTACATCCACCAGACTGCTGGGTTTGATCTGAAGCTTTTATGTGTTCTTTTAATTTCTCTTTTAACCTCACAGTTTACTTAATTCTGTTTTTTTTAGTTTTGTAACATTACAAACTATCTTTTATTTTAATTTTAATTAAATTGCTTTAATTTAATTAAAGTGTTTTTAATTCACATACTGCTCCTTTATCGTCAACAGGTTTTTAAATGTCTGGAGTAAATGTAATGTTGGTATTTATACCCTAAAATTTGAGTTATTTAATTCAATAAAAACTGAAGGTTAATGTGCACGAGGCTCAGAATCAAAATCAGGGTTTATTTCCAGTTCAGTCTGCACATTACAGGAGTTTATCTGCATGTTTTTGACTGAACTAAACATTCAAATATTATTTAAAAAAAATAAACAGCTCAACTCTTAAAATGTAGAAATTTTAATAAAACCAAAAAAGCAAAAGAAATATTAAAGAATATATGCTAAATATATATCTGAACTTTTAAAGACACAGAGACGATTTGACCTTCTTTTATCTCTTCATGGTTTGTTTGTTTTTATTTTTATTTTTTGGGCCTTTTATTGGAAAGGACAGCTGCAGAGCATCAGGAAATGTTGTGAGGAGAGAGTGAGGGGATGACATGCAGCAGAGGGACGAGGTCGGATTTGAACACACGGCTGCTGCGACCGGGACTACAGCCTCTGTACATGGGGCTGTGCAACATAACCGTTAGACTATCAGCGCTCCCCAGCTGCCAGGCTTTTAACCAGATCCAGAGAGCATGACCACATCACTCCTGTTTTAGTGCCTCCACACCGCGGTGTGTTTCAGAATCGATTTGAAGATTTTATTGATCACTTTTAAAACGCTGCACGGTCTTTCTCTCAGCTACATAATCACACCTTTTGGTACCACATGAGTCGACTCGTGGTACTGGTGGTTTTGGCAATGCCTCATCCATCCTCTCCTATTCCCATACTTCACCTTTAGAAAACATCAATAATGCAGCAGTGTAATTTAGACTTCTTACCTGTGCTACATTTTGTTCCACTGCAGAAAACATATTGATTTACATTAATTACTTTTCTGCATGTGCAATATGAATTCAATATAGAGACAAATCAAACTGATTCAGACACTGAAATGTTAAATATTAGGATGCCATTAGCCTAGCAGTTAGAGCCTGTGCCCCATGTACAGAGGCTTTAGTGCTCTTAGGGCGGCCCGGGTTTGAATCCGACCTGTGGCTTCTTTATTTACATGTAGGCCGGCAGTAGCTCAGTCTGTAGAGACTTGGGTTTGGAACCGGTGCGGACCGAATATGGAAGTAGGTCTGGTAGCTGGAGAGGTGCCAGGGCACTTCCCGAGTACTGCCCTTGAGCAAGGCATCGAACCCCCGACCGCTCTGGTGAGCTCCCTGCATAGCAGCCCCACTCTGACATCTCTCCTTTAATGCATGTCCTCAGGTCCTGTTTGTGTGTGTGTGTGTGTGTGGATTCTGGGCCTGTGTGTGAGAAGCATGTCTCTCAATAACGGAGGGCAAACCAGAATTTACCTTTTTATTAAATTAAATTAAATAAAAAATGTCGTTCTTCTCTCTCTCTCTCCCTGGTCTCTGACTCTACCCACTGTCCTGTCCTGTCTGTCTCTAAAATAAAGGCATAAAAAAAGCCCCAAAATAAATCTTTAAATGTTAAATATTTGCTGCTCTGACTCTTTTCAGGTCGGTAAAGAAAAAAAGATGGAAACGTGTGAAAACAAATCTGAATAGCATGAAACTGTAAAGTGTATTATTCCTTTAAGGCCTCAGCGGGAGGAAGCGGCTCTGCGCTGTCAGAGGAAAAAGTGTGTCATCTTGTTTATTTTCCTTTGGTTTGCTGTTTTTTCCAGACCATGGGGCGCGATGATAACAAAAAAATATTGCGGGCAGCCACGTCCCCCAACTTTAAAAAAAGAAGTCCAACCAGGGACCCACAACGAGCAAGAGAAGAAGAAGAAGAAGTTACAGTCTGAGTGTTAATGACGGATCACCGCTGATCCACCTTGGCTTCGACCTTCAGACACAAATCATCTTTTCCCCCTCCAGACATCTTCAGACTTTAACCGTCCTGTTTTTTATTGTGTCTTAATTCTTTGGCGTCCCATTCCTTCCTGATAAAGAAACAAATTCCCCTCCAAAAAAACGTCTCATTAATCTGCTCTCTCTCCTCCTCCTCCTCCGTGATGTGTATCCACTGAGACTGAATAATATTTGGACAGGTGTTCCTTCGTCTCCATTAACTTCAAGGGGTCTAGTGTGCTGTTTCACTGCAGAACGAGGAAGAGAAGGCGTCTAACACCGCCGTCTCTTCTGTGTGTGTAATCCCTAACAATAAAAAACTGTTTAGCACCAATTTTCCTTTACTTTTAAACCTTTTTTTCTTCTTCTTTTAGACAACTGTGGAGGCCACATCTGGAGGACAGATGTAGTCCTACAGCCTGCTCTCTCTCTCTCTCGCTCACATTCACCACTTCTCACTCACTCTCTCTTTCTCGTGTCTCTCCCTCCTCCCTCCTCCTCTCGCTCCTTGGGAAACATGAGAGCTAATTCTCTCTCTCTCTCTCTCTCTCTCTCTCCCACCCCGGCTGGACCACCCACATTCGGAAACGCCCGGCTGTTCCTGAGGCAGAGCCGGCGGCGGCGGCAGCTTTTCTGGAGAGAGAAGGAGAGAAAGAGATGTAAGGATGGGTTCTGACTGACGGTTTTAGCAGAGTATCAATTACGTCAATGTCGAAGACATAACCGGCCATTGTGAAGCGAGGAGGAGGAGGAGGAGGAGGAGGAGGAGTTTCTGCAGCATGAATCCAGGGATTTAGCTTCTTGCATCATAGCTTTCTTCATCTTTAACATTTCTGACACTGTTTATAAAAAAAAAATGCATTTAGGGGAGAGCGGGGTCGACTGTCACACTTCTTAACTCTCTTTTGAATTACTCGTGATCCATTTATCTTACAGCAGTCGTTCCTGAAAGAGAAGGACGCTGAAATGAGTTTCCCTTTCATATTTGTAAATTATTTTAACAGAAAGTTATCAATCATCAAAGGTTTCTCTGACCCACTGTGATGATGATTGTCCCTAAAAAATATTTGATTTTAAAAAACTGGAGAGCTGGAGACACCAAATCTGTTTTAAATTTAAACCGTCTTGATGATAATAAAAATAATCAAAGCTTTTTGTATTTGTCTATTTGTTTGACTGATCCTCTTCGATCAGGTCAAATGAAGGCCTTCAGAGCTTTGACATTTAATCTGTGGGTGGGTGGGCATGTAGTATGTGTCAACAAAAGACTTTTAAAGTAGGATACAAATCCTTTATTGTCTATCACATTGTGACAGAAAATTACCTTTTGTTGAGGCTCAACATGAAAACATACAAACATTCACACTAACACTCACATCAGGTCATAAATAGCTAAATAGGTAAACACACATGCACAACATTTAAAAAACATTGCTTATCTAGCCTTGTGTAAAATGCAGATTGCAGTGTGAATGTTACGTTCAACATTTAGCGAGTGAGCGAGAGTAAAGCCACCAAGCGGTCCGGTTTGGTTCAGTCCAGATCGGTACGGTAAACTCTGATCTTGCTTACGTTTCCACAGCTAACCCATCCCATTACACATCACTAAATCACTGCGGCGCGACAAAGAGTAGACAGCCGATAAATCCAACAAAGAAGAAGAAGAACGCGACACAGTAAACAAAAGATCAGTGATTCTTAGGAAGGTCAGCATCTCCGAGGTCGTCGAGCTACGCGCTGACATTTATTCTCTCCAAATCCACAGGATGTTTAAACACGGTGCGCTTTGTGTTCTTCTTTTATTACCGCTGTTTGCACAAGAAGTGACGATTCTTTCAACCAATCAGTGTGTCTAGCTCCGCCCCTTTAGGGTCAGGTCAAGTACGCTTGGCACCCTAGTTCAGGGTTAACCGTACGGAACTGAACCAAACTGTACTGAACCAAACTGAACTGAACTGAACCGGAGCGCTTGGTGGAAGCGGGGCTCATGTGAATTACATGTGACGACAGACAGTACCTGACCTCCTGACAAAGGTTTTAGATTACATGGTTTTAGCTAGCTCGCTGAAACTTGGCTCAAATCGACGCTCTCCCCCTCCACTTTTAAGTAAATGTTTGATTTAGAAACGACTTATCAACTGGAAACTTTAAACACAAAAATCTACATTATAAATGACCTCAAAGTTTTATGTTTTTATGTTTGCTTCACTAACTTCCTGGATAGAAATGAGCATGACATAGAGCCAAACATTTTATATTAACATGACACACAACGGGTCCTAAGACGTACTGAGACAACCTGATGTCGTCCCACTCTCCCTCAATTTTTATTTTGTTCTCTCCTGATTGATTTTAAACTAATTTTCCTTCACTGTACTGAACTGCCTCTCCATACCTGCCTGTTGCCTCCATATTATTCCTGTTATTTGCATTTTTACAATTTTGCCCTCTCTGTTGACCTCTGTTCTGTTTTTGCTGTATTTGCTTTGTCTGTCACAGCACTTTGTTAACATTTGTTTTTAAAGGTGCTATATAAATAAAGCTATTATTATTATTATTATTATTATTATTATTATTAACCGACCCCATCTTAAAACTTTTGTAAATGTCAGACGTCCTTAAATTAAATTAAAATCTCCCTCTCATCATCACACCGGACACATGCATTTATTTCAGATTCAAAAACCTCAAAGGAACAACATCTGATTTTTATTATTATTATTATTATATTATTCTAGCTTTTATTTTCCTGATCAGCAGAAATCAGAGTCTGTCAGTTCAACATGTAGAAGTCAATGTGAAGGTCAGAGTCTCCCCCTTGTGGATGTTTCTGAGTATTACACAGTGTTCCAGCCGTCTTCACTGAGGTCTCAAACAGGTGTGAAAGCTGTTCCTCTCTGCTCATTGGTTAATAAGTCTCTTTCTGGTTCAACAATGTGAAGATTTGGTTGTTTTACATCTTTAGGTTTAAGTTTTAAAACCCGCGACAAATAAAAAGACTTTTGTTTATTATCACTACTTACTGGGAGCAGCTGTGGCTCAGTGGTAGAGTCGGTCTTCTCTCAACTGGAAGGTTGGGGGGTTCGATCCCCAGCTCCAGCAACCACATGTCCGATGTGTCCTTGAGCAAGACACTTAACCCCAAAGCACTCACTTGGAGAAAAAACCGGGATAATAAGTAAATAAATAGTGAATCATGGAGCCATGTGTTGCATAATTACCTCAAGCTCAGGTAAATTAACAAACAGATCAAAATGTGTAATGCACAAGGAACATGCTCTCTGATTGGTTCAAATTTCTTGCGGTAAAACTCCCTGAAGTAATCAAAGCCTCCTGATTGGCCCGTGGCTGCTCCAAAAGACTCTTCACAGTTTCAAAACGGATGAACGTCTACACGGACTCTGCTCGTCTGTTTTTATCTTGTTTGAATTTATCTCTGTATGCAAACGATACAGTTTGAATATGAGGCGAGACTGAGGCTCTAAAATATTATGTTGATTTTCTGGAGTCGCTGAAGGCGTTTATCTAGACTTCAGTTCAGGAGAAGGAGCACGTTAGTCCTCCTGAACCAGGACCTGCTCATCCACCCAAACTGTTCCTGAAGCTCCGTCAGGTCTCTGGTCTTTAATGTTCAGCAGAGAGGGCTCATGGTGGTAACAAACAGAACCAGAGTGGTATGAAAGCGGACATAGACCCTCCTCTTCAAGCGGTCTCTGTTTGGTTGTTTGGTCCACAGCAGGGTTTGATTGACAGCTTTCACACCGCACTAACTTTGTAAACAGACTTGACTTTGTTTTGACCGAATCAAACAGGTAGCAGCCAAAGATGATTTCATGCTCATAACTTTATAAATATCTCGATGCTGACTTAAAAAAAAAAAGAATAAGATGAACAAAAACCAGAAGACTTTTTCAAACATCCTCCATTTCTTTGACAGATCATCGATCCATGAAACGTGATTTCTTAAACATAGTTAAAGCATTTAGATATCAAATGTTTCTTTAAAGTAAATACCTCTGTTCTGGTGTTTAGTGTTCAAGTGTTAATAATGTTGAGAAGACATTAGCCGCCAAGCTAATAGAGCGCCACAGGAATGAGTCCTAAAACCAGGAAGTAAGTTAGCATTTGAGCGCCATGGGGTCTAACGTCTAAAAGTCAACGGGGATTTTGAATGTGTTTGTGGTTAGACTCCTGAAATAAGGTCTGTGGTTAACACAAGCTGAAGAGATGTTGGTGTTTTGTTAGAGCACATAAACTACGTTAGGTAATACCTCCACTTGTGAAGTTTGAAGTTTTTACTCGTCTTTAAAAAGGCGGTTGCTAACAAGCGGCTAAATGTGACTACAGTGGTTGTCGGGGACATTAAAGGTCATCACGCCGGACACAGAGGGCGGGAACTCTCTCACTAGTCGGAGATGTCTCCTGTAGGTTTAATCTTTAGGTTAAGGTGAATATTATGTTAGTAAACTATTTATTAAGCTACGTGGATTAGTTTATCGGAGATCGTCTGAAGCATAACGCTAGTGACGTCACAATCATCCCACCGTGGTGTAGTTAGCTTTAGCATAACGTTAGCTTTTTACTTCTGTCGGCCACATTAACTCTTCAAACATCATAAAGATGGCGTTCATCTGTGAAGATTATCCTGCTGAACAAAACGCCTACGCTTCAGAAACGTGTGTTTACCACAGAGATTATTTATTAATGATCCAAAATCCCATGAAAACATCCCAGAGGAGAATTCTTGTTAGACGCCATGGCGATGCTACTTCCTGGTTGGCCTACAAAAATACTTCATCTGGTTTTTCTCTATTTCTCAATAACACAGTGAAGCGACTCAAAGGTGCATCTTAATACATGAATATAATAAACTCTTATTTGGTTTTCTTTGTCTTTCTTCTCCCCACTTCAGTCGCCACCGACCCCACAGTGGCGCCCATTATCCCTCCGAACGGCCCCCCGACAAACAGGCCGACCAGCGCCCCCAGCAGGGCCTCCCGTCTCACCAGTTTGGGCAGCCGCCTCACCCATCCCATCAGCTTCTCCCACCAAACCCAGAGGAAGGACTGAGAGGGGGAGGAGGGGGAGACGCTGAGGGAGGGGAAAACACTCTCCACATCCACGTCCAAGTCCTCCACGCTCCTCTCCGCCTCATCTCGGACCGCTTCCATTTCTTCTTCTGTGGTGTTTTCCTGTGTAGGAGACGCCCCGCCCGTCCTCTCCTCTCCTCTTCCTCACCAGCTCCGCCTGTTTCTCCCTCACCCTCTCCTCCGCCTCCTCGTACAGACGGCAGGTGAAGTGTGTCGCCCCGCCCTCCTCCACCTTCTCCAGCAGCTCCTCCACCGCCCTCCTCTCCTCGCCGTCTCCTCCGCGGGTCTCCAGCGTGTGGTATCGGTCTCCGCATCGCCTCGCCAGCTCGCGGAGGTCCTTCCTCCATGTGACCAGGTACTCCTCCAGCCGCTCGTCCTCCTCCAGCTCCTCGGTGTGGCTGAAGAGCACGATGGTGTTGGTGCTGACGGCGGCCGGGCCGAGCAGCTCCTCCAGGACGTCCAGAGCTTTGGCCTCTTCGTCGGCCGGCTGGTTGACGGGGACACAGAGCAGGAAGGCGTGCGGTCCAGGAGCCGATAAGGAGATGAAGGAGGAAATGTGACGTCTTCTGTCTTTGGGGTCGCAGTCTGAGCCGAACCAGGCGGGACAGGAGACCACCACCACCTGCAGAGAGGAACCAAAACATCAGACACAGGAGCAGCTGAAAAACTGAAAAACTGTAACCTCCACCATAACTCATTATTTATTAAAACTGCTATATAATAATAACGAATAATATGTCCATGATAACAAAGTGCAATATTGAAACAAACAGTGCAATAATCTTGAATATGTGTGAATATATTCCATCTGACTCTTATTCCTGTAAATATTTCTTATACCTATTATTGATACCTATTCTATTTGATAAATATTTTTATTTCTATATTTCTACTGTTATATTGTTTATTTTGGAGCAACTGCAATGATTGAATTTCCCTCAGGGATTAATAAAGTTTTTCTGATTCTGATTCTGACTACGCTTAAGAAGAGTTTGAAATATATATGTTTATTTCTTTCTGCTTTTCAGGTCGTTAATGAATCTAACTGATGAAATCCCTAAAAGCACTGGCGCCAGAATATCTGTCCGAGTTGTTGCACCGCCATGCTCCAGTCAGAGCGACGTGGTCAACACACCACATGCTCTTGGATGTTTCAAGCTGCAGGCTAAAACCCCCGAGGTGACAGAGCTCCCAATCGGTGGAACAGTCTACCTGTTAATATAAGAACTGCTCAGTCCATCAAAAACTTCAAATCTTTGCCTCATACCGCTTTGCTTTTAATACAATTTGAGCTTTACATTTTGAAATTTTTATTCATGCTCCTATTTGTTGTGTTTTTATTGTGTTTCATTCTATATGATATTTTATTTGTTGTGTTTTTGTACAGCACTTTGGTCAATCAGGGTTGTTTTAAATGTGCTATAGAAATAAAGATTGATTGATTGATTGATTGATTGAC